>NW_027185761.1:7908126-7929083 GCF_028583685.1 Petaurus breviceps papuanus | reverse complement strand
AGAGAGAGAGAGAGAGAGAGAGAGAGAGAGAGAGAGAGAGAGCAATAAATGGCACTTTAAAAAGAATGGAATGAAAATGTGAATTTTTTTAACAGAAATCTTTTCCAATAAAACGTTATATTTGAGGAAGCAGTAATAGTCCTTACATTAGATGAGACTTGCAAAAGAGTTTACCTCTTGACAAATGTATGTAGAATATGTCAATAATAAATATCTAAAGGTATTCAGATATGCACACTCAAGTTTTCTCTTCTGGAACAAAAATTTTCAATAAATATAATAGCAAAGATCATTAAAAATGGTATTATTCCTTGCACCTCCTTCCCTCAAAAAAGAGATTAAGCCAACATGTATGAAAGCTTTATCATGTCAATAAAAATTTTATATAAGAATACTCTATCCATTGAAGATATTCTAAGTGTAAGCATGATAAGGAAAATAAGAAGGCTTTCATAGATGATGTTATGGCAGGAGATACTCAACTGAGAAATGTAGAACTTTTAATAAGTGTCATAATAATTAAAATATATGTATTCATGTCTACTGTGAATGAAATGGGCTTTGAAGCAACTTGCAAAATTAAGAATAACATAAAATAGAATGATTGGAAATTTAACAATCTAAAATGAAGATAGCGATTTGATGCTGACATGATTAATATATTCCATTATTATTACTGGCAGTTAGTTCTAAATTTTCTGGAAGTTGAAAAAAAATGCTACCTAAGACTTACCTGACAAAAGAAATCATAAATATATCTGCAGAATTTTTGTCTCCAAAAATGTACATAATGCTGAATAATAATATTGTTACCATTACAAATTTATGTCATACTCAAATATTTTCAAAAGTTTCCTCAAAACCTTGTGAGTCAGGTAATGAAAACATTTAGTTACTAACTCCATTCTATCTGTGAGGAAACATGCTCAAAGAAGCTGAATAAAAATGTATCAATTAACTTTGTAGAATCTGGATATCATATAATTAGAGGTATTATTTAAATTGAGAATCAATTCATATACAATTATTTTTTCTTCTGATGGTTGAAGGGTGATAAAAGAATGGGACTATCAAGGATAGTTGGCCAAAGGTCATTGTCTGAATAGATATTTTCTTAGAATATAATCTCTTTCTAAGATCTTGAGAATTTCCCTTGGCTTTTTTGTTTGCTTTGCTTTAACTATTACAAAGTATAGAAGGATCAATTCTGCTATTTTCAGGAAAAACAAAGCCAAGAGTTTTTTATCCTAATAACTAATTTAGTGGCATAAAATTAAGAAAGAAACATCTGTATAATGAGAGTTTAAGAAAGAATACTAGCACGTGATTTTTAAGGAGATAAATACAATTAATTATTTTTACTTCTCATTAACTTCTCCATCCTTCATATTCTCAATTTTCATTCTGTAGGTGTAGTGAGACATAAGATTGGCAACATTAATGGTCACAATAAATATAAAGTGGTGATACCCATTTTCAACATTTGTAAGGAAGTACATTCCTTTAATGGACATAAATCATAAAGGATTTATTTTTGTAGTCTAGCCAATTGATTGTATGTATATGATTCCTTCTAGACTTAGCTTCAAGTCTTCCTTTGGAAATTATAAAGTTTTAGTTATGAATAAGTTATATCATATGTTTTTTTTAGACTCTGACTTTTAGCCTTAAAAGACCTTGACATTTCTCAGATTTGTTGATGGTTGATATTTCAACTTCAGAAATCATTCATCTAGCTTCCTTCTTTATGAGCCTGGGATTGAGATGATTCTCTGAATATATCAAGTCACTCACAACCCTTTTTAACCCATTCAGTGGATCAAAAGTAAAGGACAATGTGATGCATTCTGGTGATGCTCACCTTTTTGATGTTCCTTATAAATAATACTCTCACTTCCATGACTTTAACCAACCTATTTCTTTTCCTTATGTGCATTCCATGCTCACCCTTGTACCTTAGAATTCTATTTTTTTCAAAGTTTATCTAAAGTTCTTGCTGATACATCAAGTCTTTCCTGATCTCCTCAATTTCTAGTTACTTCTAATAGATTTATTTTGCAGAGACATGTGTATATGCCTATTTATAGTTTTGCACAATATATATTAACACACATATTTATATTTGTGTGTGCATGTGTACTTATTTATGTGTGTACATATGTATGCACATATTGTCTCCCAAAATAGAATATAAATTGACTTCAGAGACTGCTTCATTTTTGTCTTTGCAATTAGTCCATATATAATAATTTTGATTGACTGAAAATGTGGAATTGAGCAGATGGGTGGTAAAATGAATAGAACATGGGATGGATTAAGCAAGACCTAAATTCAAAACTAGCCTCAGACACTTACTAGGTGTGTGGTCTTGGGCAAATAATTTAATTTTTGCTTTATTTACCTCATCTTTAAAATGGGAATGATGATGATGATGATGATGATAACACCATCTTTAAAAATTTAACCTGGATTCTTCAGAAAAAAGTCAATGGATAATTAGGATTAATTGCATGGTAGCCATTGATAAGTATGTCTCTCTTTATCTTCCCCTTCTCTAGATAATTCCATGTTGTTGTTCCATCATATGCAATCAAACATTAAGCAAAATGATACTCTATGTGGAGTCAGCAAGCACTAACAAGACAAGTCCAGGAGGGCCTTAGTACCACCAGGGGTATTTGCAGACAACAGCTTTACTGGCTTTCAGCTGCTGAGCCTGCCTAAGCTGTAGCCCAAGGGCATAGTGGCAGAAATATGAAATGGCTAGACGACCTCTCCCCCAGGGATTACTCTGTGAGCCTCAGGGTAACTCAGAGGAAACACTGAGAATCCTGGCCTTGGCCTCTGTCTAGACACCCAGAGGCTACAGCACACAAATTCAACAACCAGGCACCTAGCTCCCATCTTGAGAAGAGTGGGTCAGAGTCCTCTGTACCCCAGTAGCAGAAATGCACTTTAAAGGTCAGGAAATAGATAATCACAATGGACTGGAAGCAATTTGCAGAGGAAAGACCAAAGACAATGAAACCTTATTATTGTGAAAGGGAAGAATCTCTTTCAGGAGACACCATGGACTCTGTATACAAACCTGAGACCACAGAAGGAAATATAAACTGGTCTCAAGCCCAAAAAACCATTCTTGGAGGAGCTCAAGAAATATTTTCAAAAGCCAAATTAGAGAGGTAGAAGATAAATTTAAATCTACAGTGACCAAATTGAAAAAAAAATCTTACTGAAGAAAACAAATCCCTAAAAAGGAAAATTTGTGAACGGGGACAGGAGATTCAAAATCTAACTGGAAAAAATGCCTCCCTAAAAAAGGAACTTCAAAAACTAACCAAGGAAAATAACTCACTAAAAATTAGAATCAATAAAATTGAAGATAAGGACTCTATGATGCATCAAGAGTCAGTTAAAAAAAAAACTTTAAAAAGATTGAAAAATTAGAAGAAAGAGCAAAATATCTCACTGGAAAAACAACTGACCTGGAGAACAGATCCAGGAGAGATAATATAAGAATTATTGGTCTACTGGAAAGCCATGATGAAAAAAAGCAGCCTGGACAACATCCTCCATGAGATGGTCAAAGAAAACTGTCCTGAATCCTAGAATTAGAGGGTAAAATCATTGTCAAAAGAATTCACCGTACTCCTCCTGAAAGAGATCCCAAATTGAAGATTCTGAGAAATATAGTAGCCAAATAAAATAATTACAAGTTCAAGGAAAAAATACTGCAAGCAGCCAGAAATGAACAATTCAAATATTGTGAAACCACAGTCAGGATTACACTGGACCTAGCAGCTTCTACATTAAAAGATTGGAGGGATTGCAATTTGATATTTCATAAGGCAAAAGAGCTAGGACTGCAACCAAGGATCAACTTCCCAGCAAAACTGAGCACAACATTTCAGGCAAGAAGATGGTCATTTAATGAAATAAGGGACTTCCAGACTTTCCTGTTGAAAAAGGCACAGCTCAATGGAAAATTTGATCTCCAATTACAAGACTCAAGAAAGACATAACAAGGCAAACAAGGAAAAGACATTCACAAACACACACACACACGTACATAGCTTGGGATTCAAAAAGAGTAAACTGTTTACAATCCTATATGAGAAGCTGATACCTGTCAATATTGAAAATTATATGATTATTGCAACATTCAAAAGGGATATACATAGATAGAGGGTGTGGGTATAAATGAACTAATCTGATGATTAAAAAAATTATTAAGGATTTCAATGGGACTGTAATGGAAGAAGAGGAAAGGATGAGGCAGAAAAAGTTAAAATATGCCACACAAAGAGATATAAAAACATACTATAGTAGAGGGGAAGGAGAGAGATAGATGAATTTCATATGAACTTTATTCTCATTGGTTCTGGTTCAAAAACAGATCAACATAAACAGTTAAGTTTAAGATTCTAACATGAAAAGCCACAAAAACTCATTATAATAGAGGGAAAGGAGGGAGGGAGAGTAGCACTCTATGAAATTTGCTTTCATTGGTTTGGGGTCAAAGAGGGAATAACATATTCCAATAAATAAGGAAATCCATTGTGCCCTACAGGCTGTAGGAGAGGTGAGGGGGAGATGAAAGTGGGGGGAGGGGTTGGAAGGGAGGGAAATAGCAGTAAGGGTAAAGGGTAGGTAAGGGGGCAGTCACAAGGAGGGAATACTGAGGGAGGCAGTGGTCAAAAGGAAAACTCTTAAGGAGGGGAAGGGAGAAGGAAGAAACAAAAACATAAACAGGGGTGGGAATGGGATGGAGGGAAAGACACAGACAGAAATCATAACTGTAAGTGTGAATGGGATGAACTCTCCCATAAAAAATAGTTTGCCTGTCAGTTTTATGAAGAGGGGAAGACTTTATGACAAAACAAGAATTAGAGAACATGATAAAATTCAAAGTGGATAATTTAGATTACATCAAATTGAAAAGTATCAGGGGCAGCCAGGTGGCTCAGTGAGTAAGAGCACCGGCCCAGTGTCAGAATGACCCGGGTTCAAATCTGGGCTCAGATACTTAGCACCACACCCAGAAATAACTGGCCGTGTAACCTTGAGCAAGTTGCTTAACCCCAATTGCTTAAAAAAAAAAAGAAAGAAAAGTATATGTACAAACAAAGCCAATGTAACCAAGATTAAGGGGAAAGTGGAAAATTGGGAAAGAATTTTTACAACCAATGTCTCTGATAAAGGCCTCATTTCTAAAATATAAAGAGAATTGAGTCTAATCTATAAGAATACAAGTCATTTCTGAATTGATAAATGGTCAAAGGATATGAACAGGTAATTTTCAGAGGAAGAAATTAGAGATATCTATAAGCATATGAAAAAAAATGCTCTAAATCACTGTTGATTAGAGAAATGCAAATCAAAACAACTCTGAGGTACCGCATCTCACCAGTCAGATTGTCTAAGATGACAAAAATTAAAAATGACAAATGCTGGACATGATGTGGAAAAAAATGGAACACTAATGCATTGTTGGTGGAGTTGTGAACTGATTCAACCATTCTGGAGAACAATCTGCAACTATACCCAAAGGGCTATAAATAAGTGAATACCCTTTGACCCAGCACTACCACTTCTAAAGTTGTATCCCAAAGATATCATAAAAGTAGGAGGAAGACCCATATGCACAAAAATATTTATAGCAGCTCTTTGTGTGGTGGCAAAGAATTGGAAATTAAAGGGTTGCCCATCAATTTGGGAATGGCTAAGCAAGTTGTGTTATATGAATGTAATGGAATACTATTGTGTTATAACAAATGAGAAGCAGAAGGATTTCATATTTACCTGGAGAGGCTTATATAAACTTATGCTGAGTGAGAAGTGCAGAACCAGGAGAAATCTGTACACAATTACAGACAATGTATGTGTGATGACCAACTTTGATAGACTGGGGTCTTCTCAGCAATGCAGGCTTATAAGACCACTCCAAAAGACTCATGATGGAGAGAGATGTCTACATGCAGAGAAAGAACTAGAAAGAACAGAGTTTGAATGCAGATTGAAGCAAACTACCTGCTCTCCTTTTTCTTGTTTGGTTTTGTTTCCTCTTTCCCATAGTTCATTTCATCTCTTATAATCATTCTTTATAACTCTTATAGGAATGAGACTCTGAAGATCTTCCCTGCCCTTTATCCCTTTGATAGGTTTAAGTGACTCTGAAAACCTTCCCTGATTTGACAATACCGTGTTTCCCCGATAATAAGACACTGTCTTATTATTTTTTTTGGACAGAAAAGCACCAGAGAGCTTATTTTCAGGGGAGGGCTTATTTTAATGAACATTGACAGCAATTTTAATAAACAGGTAAATGTGAACAAAAAATGTACCTTTATTCAATAAGCAAATCACTGGGGAAGAACAGGATGATGCACTCACTGCTGCAGCTCTGATTGGATGCAGCTCGGAGCACGGTGTGCGTTTCACGGGGGGGGCAGGGGACGGTGCATACAGAAGGTACCATAATATAGCGTGTAGCGCAGGGGATCACCTTCACTACAGTAGCAATCTCAATAGGGCTTATTTTCGGGGGAGGGCTTATTTTAGAGGAATCTTACACAGTAAGGGGAGGGCTTATTTTCGGCATAGGTCTTATTATCGGGGAAACACGGTATACTCTGCCCCTTAATAGGCTGAATTAGGGTTAATGGAACCTGGGGCAGGAAGCTTGTTTTTCAGGAATGCCCACACCTTGTTACTTTGTGATTGGACAATAGGTCAAGGGCTGTGACCTTCTCTGAGCCAGGAGAAGGCTATATATACCCTGATGTGAGGTTTTGCTTTGGGGATCACATTGAGAAGAGTTGTGTAATATGACCAGATGACAGCTTGAAGCCTTTCTCTGAGTTGTCTGCTTGTAACCTCTGCTTGTATTCTCTGAAGTTTGGGGCACTGAACTTTCTTCCCTGAACTAGATAAATGACATGTGTTTGATTAAAGCAATATTTTTAATCCATTTTGAGTTGCTTTGGTTTAGAAAAGCAAATCTAGGAACCTGTGCTAGCAACCATCATGGGTGTGTTAGGGTGCTTGCTGCTATAATAACCTAACTAATGTCTAATCTGAATTTATTTGCAGATGCTTATACTTGATTGCATGCTGCCATGGGGAGAGGGGAGGAGAAGGGGAAGAAAATTTGAAATTAAAGGGATTGTGGAACTGAATCTTGTAAACTAAAAGTAAACAAACAAATTAATAAAGACCATAAAAAGGAAAAAGAAAAAAAAAAGAAATTGGCAACTGCTACAAACCAGGGCTTGCTTTATCATTCTGTTGATTGCGTAGACTTATAAAGTGATAGAGAAAATGTGCATGATGCAAATGAAAAGTTAGACCATAAAAAAAAAAGATAAATGCTGGAGAGGATGTGGAAAAATTGAAATACTAATGCATTGTTGGTGGATTTGTGAATTGATTCAACCATTCTGCAGAGCAATTTGGAACTACGTCAAAAGGGCTATAAAAGTGTATAACCTTTGACCTAGCAATACAACTTTTAGAATTGTATCCCAAAGAGATCATAGAAGTAGGAAAAAGGATTGGTATGTACAAAAAAATATTTATGGCAGCTCATTTTGTGGTGGCAAAGAATTGGAAATCAAGACAATGCCCATCAATTGTGGAATGGCTAAACAAGTTGTGGTACATGAATGCAATGGAATACTATTGTGTTTTAAGAAACAAGGAGCAGGCAGAATTCATAATAACCTGGAGAGACTTATATAAACTCATGCTGAGTGACAGGAGCACCAACAGTAGAAGGTTGTACACAATTACAGACAACTGTATCTGTGATGACTAATTTTGATAGACTGGGCTCCTCCCAGCAATGCAAGGCTACGAGACAACTCCAAAAGTCTCATGATGGAAAAGGAGATATCCAGAGAAAAGAGCTACAGAGTCAGAATACAGAGTGAAGCAAACTACCTGCTCTCTCTCTTGTTTTTTGTTATGTTTCATTCCTTCTTTCTCGTTCACTCCTCTGGTTATAATTCTTCTTTACAACTTGACTAATGTTTAATGCAAAGGTATTTGTAGAACCTGTATCAAATTGCATGCCACCATGGGAGGGAGGGGGAAGAAAATTTGGAAGTCAAGGGATTGTGGAACAGAATGTTGTAAACTAAAAGTAAATAAACAAATAAACAAACAAACAACCAAATAAATAAATGAATGAATGAATGAATGAATGAATAAATTTTAAAAAGCACAGAACATCCTCCCTGTGGTATTGTCAGAGATAACTGTTTGCTAGCTGTTTTTTTTTAATAAAAAAATAAATGTTACAATTCTTAAGCAATAACTTCAATTATAAGATAAAAAACTGACAAAAATTTCTTTCCTGGAAAGACTAATCTTTCTACTTGAAAAATATTAAAACAATACTTTGAAAAATTTTTTACCTTGTTTTTCCACAAAAGAAGTTTGACTAATCAGCATTAATGGAATTATTTATTAATGATGGGTATATGTATTGCTCTATCTTCCCCTTTTCCAATGATTTCATGCTGTTGCTCCATTTTAAGTATGCAATCAAACATTTGGTAAACTTCACTGCTTCTGCTGGAAGCAAATTATATGACTGTCTTCAAAGGAAAACCATAGATAGGTGGGCTTAAGGGAGATTTTCACATTCAAACCTAAGAGCCCATGTAACACTTCCTATTGGAGCTTGTCAGACAATAATCATTTATTAAGAACCTACTATGTGCCAGGAACAGGTAAGTGGTCAGGAAGGCCTGAGTTCAAATTCAGTCTCACACTACTTTCTGTGTGACTCTGAGTAAGTCACTTAAGCCTGCTTGCCTCAGTCTCCTCATTTTTAAAATGAGTTGGAGAAGAAAATGGCAAACCACTCCATTACCTTTCAAAGAAAACCCCAAATTGGGTCAGAGTCAAACATAACTGAACCAACTAAACATCACCAAACTATGTGCCAGACACTGTGCTAGACACTAAGGATACAAGAAGAGTCAAAAGACCATCCCTGTTCCTAAAGAGCTCACAATTTAATGATTGCATCTATGGAGGAGTGACAAGAAAACTGGAATCAGAGTCCCATGACCTTTGATACGGGTATAAAAGAGCCCAAAGGGAATGGCTCAGGAGATGTTATTGATAAATCAACAGTAGATTGTCTTGCAACACAGGTTCATTTTCCCTAAGCTCTTTGGTATTTTCTGTGCCCAAGGGGAGCTGACTACAACATGGCTCGATGCTCTGGGCTACTTTAAAGCATATGTAGCTCAAATACAAAATTATGAAAACCTTATGCTTGCACTGTTTTGTTGTCATATTTTTTTCTGATTCACGCACCATCTCAGAGTCAGCGACTCTAGTCTCAGAGTCATTTAAAATCTAGACTCACCCAATCTATACTCAGAAACTTAAACTTTGTCACCCTGGGCAATTCACTTAACCATTCCCATCCTCATTTTGTTGATGCATAAAATGAGGATAATAATAGCATCTACTGTACAGGGTTTTATGTTGTTGTCTTTGGTGAAGATCAAGTGAGAAAATAACTGTAAATTGTCACAGAATTCGTGACAGTTAGAAAGACTAGTTAGTTTCTGATATAGCAGTTTATCTAAGACCTTTCTGACTCAAAGTCCAGGGCTGTGTCCTCTATGTAAAATTGTCATTTCATTGCAGGAAGCTTTATACTGAGAGATAGTATGTGCTTCTTTCAGGGCTTCTGGGGGCACTCTTTCAATCCTTTCAATGTTTCCCACTTATAATTAACTGCCTTCTTGATAGCAATGGCACAAGATCATAGATTTACAGGATTCAGTGGTATATGGGACTTTAGATGACACCTGATTCAAAAGTCTTCTTTTACAAATGAAGGAAGTGAGATTCAGTAGCATGTCCAGGGTTACATAGCCAGTGAGTGCCTAGGAGTTGAATTTGAAGCACAGTCTTCCTGACTCCAAGTCCACTGCCCTATCTCATGTTGCCTCCTGATTCTCCCAGACACACACAGATTGTAGCTGTTTTCTGACTCCAAATCCACTGTTCTCATACCACAAAATAATAGAAATCTTATTTTATGTGATTTAAAAAGAATCTGCAATGATATAACATCGAAACAAGTCATAGAAAATGATTCCTATACATAACTCAGAGAGTTAGGACTGCCCAGTAAGGAGGTTAGCTCCTCCCAACCCCTTTCTACTCTCCCCTGTTTAGGATAAAAAGCTCTAGATTGAAAATCAAGAGTAATTGGTGGAATTCAAAATCTGGAAACATGGAAATAAGGAGAAATTAAATGTTAACATGTCTATTTTTCTTCACAGAGGCTAAAAAATATTATCTGGCATAGATAATGAAAGGGATGTCCGTGTTTATATACACATCCACATCTACACACCTCCAAATATATATACATGCTTCACATGTAAATATGTATACATACATATGTATATAAATGTATATACATAGCATGTATATGTGTATATAAATATATGTAGATGTATGTATGCATTATATATACACATATATAGTCCATCCACTCCTCTCATTACCTTCTTCCCTTGCTCAAGCATTGTAATAAAACAGTGCCCTTAAATCAATGAAATGTTTATAAGAAACAAGAACAAACCAATAATAACAACACTTCCCTGACATTGCTACAACCAAGACCCATAATCTAAACTCAAAACTTGGATCTCTGACTCCCCGATGAATTTTGGCGTTCCTCTGCAACAAACCGGTCTATACCAATAATGAAAACCCCAACCACAAATCAGTAAACAAACAGAATCCATGAAATTACATTGACTGCATCTGCTTAGTACTTGGGTACTTCAAAAGATTCTTGATTTTATTTGTTTGGTATCTCATTGCATCAACAGAAATTGCGTCTTGTATCATCAGACAGGCTCCATCACTTACTATGGTGAAAAGAAAATAAATTGATGAATGAATTAAATAAAAGAAAACCACACATAGACCAGCATATTTTTGATTGTCTTCTTGCAATCTAGCTGTGGCAATCTTTGGATAATATGTAAACAATCTGTTCCAGACAATCTGTGCCTTTAATAAATGCTATGCTTCTAGAAGGGTGAAGATTTATGTCGTATATTTCATTCCCTTCTTGGTATAAATATAGAGTTGTTTATTAGGCCAAAAAAAGACGAGTACAAATTCAACCTTGAACAATTAACTAGCTGTTTGACTCAGATTATATAATCTATGGGCCCAGTGGTGACTAAGAAAAGTCGAATATTCCATTAGTCCAGTGCTTCCCCAGGAGTTCTAAGGTTCACAAGAGTCAAGTAGTTTTTGAGAAATTAATATGATTTAGGAATAGTATGAGATTTAGGAGATCATCCTGAACTGAATACATTTAAAAGAGTTTGTAAATCATGAAAGAGGATAATCTAGTATGTGCTTCATTAGAGTGTTGGAAGTTGAAAGGGAAAAATGTAGGGCATATTTCAAAAACAATTCTTTTATCAAATACCTACAATATTCAAAGGAGTGACACAGGCATGATCCACTGCTATAATATATTGGGGTTGGGACATCTACTGATTTTGTAGATAGTTCCTGGAACTTGGAATAAAGCAGACATGGAAAAAGTCATATTTTTTTCCCAGTGTTATGTCGAAGTGATCCCTGCAAACACGTGGGCAACATGGACATCTTGAACAGGACTTTCCACAGTACCAGGAGTTTGGAATGTATGGAAAAAAAACAACAAATCAAAGAGAAATATTGTTTCTATTCTAGCCATTCATATACTTCAACAACTTAGTTCTGGGACTCCTGCTCTCATCTGGTTGAATCTCCCCATAATCTTGACAACCATTGAGGAGATTGGAATTCCAGGGGATAGAACTAAAGTTAGAACTTTTCCCCTGCACTTTCACTTGTTAAAATGAAAATGGCAACTTGTTACTCTCAATAGAATAGTTTCTAGGGCTTACTTATCCCTTACTACTGAAAGGGTTTCTAATGTAATGGTAGACAGGGCCATACATTTCGAAAAAAATATATATCTGTAGACCATATTTTCTAGTCCAGATAGAGGAACTTTGATAAATCAAATACAGTTTCTTAGAGTCAGTATGTTCTCCCTAAATGACTGTTGATTCTGTTTAGTTTATGCCACCTCCACCTACCCAACCTTTCCAAATTTTGTGAATTTCATTTTCAAGATTTTATGGCCTAAGACATGGTGATTTATTGTGAAGATCGCTTCATTTCCTCAATGGACCCTCCCTATCAAAACAAGCTATGTCAAGTCAGCCTCTAAAACCTTTGCTACAACTAGGTGTTTGCCAAATTGAGGAAAAATAAAATTTCAGGAAAAGGCATAGCAATCTCAATTCCTAGAGGGCATAATAGACTGATAGTGAATTTTTATGCCTCTATGCAAAGCAGGAACCATATTATTCCAGGGAAGCTCTCCTTTGACAAAATTATCATGTTTTCTCGTGTTTCTAGAGTACCAGAGACATTTTATGCACGCTCCTTCTGTTGTGATAATGTTTTTTGACAATGTTATGAGAATCACAATGCACATTTACTAGTCTGAAGTACTGTTTAGCTCAACAGCTATGACAATTTCAGAGTAACTGTTGCCATGGCAATCACACCACCCTCTTCCTCACCTATAATCTATGTGCACCTTTCAGTCAAGGCTACCAATGTAGTAAAAACATTTTAAAAAAGATACTACTCTCAACTAAAGCTGAATTTGAAATATGAAGTTGCCATATCTATTGAGTGCAGTAATCCATGATCATCTGCCCTAATGTACTTCCAGACCACCTGATGTCTCACACTGATAAATCACCCATATTCCAAATTAGTAGTCACTCATTCTTCAATAAAATTAAACTTTGACACCAAATATATCAATCAACATATGTATTTTTTAAAGAATATAAAGTATGTGTCCAATAAATTTCAAATATATTTAGTATTTTCCACTTGCAGACAAATTCATTTCACTCAGGACATTAATCAATAAGCATTAAGTACCTATTATATCCCTAGTACAATGTTATGTTCTATGTGCATGGGAAACAAAGAAAGTTGAAAAAGCAGTTCCTGCTCTCAGGTTATCACAGTCTAGTTTGGAGATGACATGCCAATTTCTATGTACAGAAAAATAAATATACAGAATAAATTTAAATCAATAAACAGAGGGAAGGGCCTAGTATTAAGGGGGGTCAAGAAGGCATTCCTGTAGAAAGTAGGATTTTTTAATCTTTTTTTTTAATTTCTTTGCTTTTTGGAGGAGGGAATGCAGGCAAATGGGGTTAAGCGACTTGCCCAAGGTCACATGGCTAGTAAGTATTAAGTGTCTGAGGTTGGATTTGAACTCAGGCCCTCCTGATTTCAGGGCCCATGTACTATTCACTGTACCACCTAGCCACTCCCCAAAAATAGGATTTTAACTAAGATTTTGGAAATCCAGAGAATCCAGGAAGTGAAGATTAGGAAGAAGAGAATTCTGTCCTTGAGTGATTAGTTTTTCAGAATCAAAGGATATAGTGTCTTGTTTAGGGAACAAAGAGGATGAACCTTCCCTAACAGACACAGTGGATGTATGTAGGGAGAATCAATTGAAGATCAGTTTATATAACTTTTTGTTAAACTTTGTTTCTTCCAGAAAGGTTTGACTGACAATGTTCTATTTCTGTGGTTATAACCAAGTAGCGAACCACTTAATGGCCTATTCAGATCTGGTCATTCCTTAAAAAAAAAAAAAAAAGATGACTTTCATGATATTGGCCACTGTGTTTCATAATGTGGTATAGAAGGCAGGATTTGAATTCAGTTCTACTTAACTTCAAATCTGTGGTTTCATATACTACACCATCGATCAAGAGTGTATACTTTGTATATTGTATTTTTTTGTCATATATTTGATTGAGCAGCATTATTTTTTTTGCCTTTTTCTTGGGGAGAGGGCAATTGGCATTAAGTGACTTGCCCAAGGTCACATGGCTAGTTTTTGCATTGTGTCTGAGGCTGGATTTGAACTCAGGTCCTCCTGACTCCAGGGCCAGTGCTCTATTCACTGGGCCACCTAGCCTCCCCAAGTATCAGTATTTCTTATCAACATTCAGGTAATGTGAATTTTATTGTCCTATACATTTCTTGCAAGAACTAAGTCAAATGGGCATCAACCTATGTGATATTTTTCCACTTCATTAATATCCTACATATATCAAAACACCCCAGGCAGCTAGTTCTCATTATTTGTCTACTGGCTTTTGATCCTTAGAGAGACATATGTATTAATTCACATTCAATGTCTTCTACAGAAATTATTACCTTGGGGAGTCATGTAAAGATTTTCCTGGATAGTAAATTCACAGTAAAGATGGGTCTCTCAAAAGTAAAAAAAAAAAAGATTGTTAAACATGATTTTTACATGTAATTGGGAAAAAATGTATTTGCTATCAGAAGCATTAGTGCATTTTCGAACTTTCTACAAAGCATAATAAGGGCTTAATATTAAGAGGTCAGGATGAGGGGGCAACCAGGATGGTAAAGTGACTTAAAGCCATGTTCATAAAAAATCCTCGAGGAAGATGTATGGCAAGGAGAAGAGAAAACTAAGAAAGATAAATAATAGCAATAATAGCACTTATATAGCTTTTTAAGGGACACAAAATGCTTCACAGATATTAATTTGTTTGAACTTCACATGAGCATTGTGAAGCATGTTCTATTATTACCCTCAGTTTAAAGATGAGGAAAATAGCAAAGAAATGATAAATGACCTGTCCAGGGTCACCTACCTAGTGCTAGAATTTGGACTCATCTTTCTGATTCTAACTCCTATGGGTTGTAAGCTCTTTTGCCTATTTGAAATTTTTGAATGGCTATCATATAGAAGAATAAGAACTGTATCAAGGAGCAAAATCCTACCCCCATCTTAGATTTAGATTTAATGAATACCTAGAGGTTCCTTGTTTCATACTTTTAGTGATATATACAATAGAGTTGAAAAGTTCCCTCTCACATTGTGAATGACTCCTACTGTCTCATAAAGTCTTCTCACTATCTTTAGGTATTACTTTGGGTGTGCAGCAATACATTGTTTTGGCTTTACTGTGTCACCAACTCCTGACATTGAATGATATAACTAAAGAAATTTCCAGGTACATTTTTTAAAATATTATTTGTTGTTTGTTTACACTTCCATTGTAATAACATGACATCTCTTACGCAATTTTTGGATAAAGTTTTCTAATTACTTCCATTTGGGTTTTGTAAGTATAATCTCATTTTTCTCTGTTGCAGTCTTGCTTCAGTCTCTTCATATATGCTATTATTAGCCTTTGAAATTTCCCAATTTTCTGGAAATTCCATAATCATCTCAGATATAAATTCTACAACCTTTATTTCCATATTTCTTTTCAATGTTGTGGGGTTAAGGTTAACAAGGGGAAAAAAAGTTATGATTAAGAAAATCCAACTTGTAAATGTATCCCCTTGAAAACCAAGGATCTACCATTATTTTATAATAGCTAACAAGATATTTGGTTATATAGTTCAGAGTAACTTTTGTATAAATGGGGAGACAATGGACTAAACAACGCCAATTATTATTGTTAGATTTGGTTAACTGACTGACCCCTAAAGTTGATAATTAATATATTAATATCAATTGAGATGAATCAGACAAGTAATTCTAGGAATTTGCCCTTACCCTTGCTATGTTTGGCATTTTTTATTATTAATCATATCAATACATAAATTGTTTTACTATTGAGTTTTTAGATTAAAAGAAGCTGAGGAGCAATGTATCAGTTTGATGTCAGAATTGGGATCACAAAGATATTTATAGGTAAGAATAATGAGGTAAGTATAAATTAAGATTAGTAAGGGCTGTGTGTAAAATATTGCACTTAGGTTTAAAAAATCAATTACACAAAAATATTGGGGAGAGCTAACGAGAGAGACACACATACACACAGAAAGAGAGAGAGAGAGAGAGAGAGAGAGAGAGAGAGAGAGAGAGAGAGAGAGAGAGAGAGAGAGAGAGACAGAGACAGAGATTGCTATTTTAATATGCTTGACTCCTAGGCTTCAATAACAAAGAAAGTTGTGCTATGATCAAACTGGACTACTTATAGTGCAGAAAAGTCAAATTTTATTTTGTATGGAGCTTCAGACATTATATTTTAACAGTTGAATGATTTAGAATATGTCCAGAGTATACTAATAAGATTAATTAAGGATGCAAAATCATGCAACCTCAGAATCAGTTGAACAAGGATGTTTATCCTGAAGAAGACAAGAAATAAGGTAAGATGTGATTGTCTTCAAATATTTAAGGACTATTGCATAAAAGTGGAAATGGACTTGCTATGTTTCACTTTTAGCAGGATATAAGGGGTAAAACGACTTTCTAAGAATCACAGTTCTCTGAAAATGGAAAGACTCCCTCAAGATGACATTAAAATTTCCTTCACTAGAAGTTTCGAAGAAAAAAAAATGTAGGTGGTGGTGTATGAGTAAACCTTTGTCTGACCTAGATGACATAGAAGGATCAAAGTTTTAGACCTGGCAAGGACATGAAAAATCAAGTACTCATCTTCATTTTACAGATGAGAAAACTGAGTCCCAGAGAATCTGTATGATTTGACTGAAGAATTCATATAACACATAGAATTAAGTTTTAACCTAAGCCATGTGATTCAAAATTTAGTATACCTTCATTTGTATAGTGCTTCCTCTCATTGTTTAGATGGGGTTAGACAAGATGAAATCTGGTCTTCACAATTCTTAGATTAATATATTTAATTCAGCAAATATGTCCGACGCTTCAAATTCTTTTTTTTTTAAGCAATTGGGGTTAAGTAACTTGCTCAAGGTTATACGGCCAGTTATTTCTGGGTGTGGTGCTAAGTATCAGAGCCCGGATTCAATCCCAGGTCATCCCGACTCTAGGGCCAGTGCTCTTACTCACTGAACGACCTGGCCTCCCCTAAGCAATTGGGGTTAAGTAACTTGCTCAAGGTTACACAGCCAGATGTTTCTGGGTGTGTGCTAAGTGACTGGGCCCAGATTCAATTCCAGGTCATCCCAACTCTGGAGCCGGTGCTCTTACTCACCAAGCGACCTGGCTGCCCCTAAGCAATTGGGGTTAAATAACTTGCTCAAGGTTATACTGCCAGGTGTTTCTGGGTGGGTGCTAAGTGACTGAGCCTGGATTCGATCCCAGGTCATCTCGACTCTGGGGCTGGTGCTCTTACTCACTGAGCCACCTGGCCTCCCCAATACTTCAAGTTCTTACACGTATAATTTACTTTTACCTAGCCATATCAAAAATATTCTCTTCTATTTATAATTGATATTGGAAAAAATAACAACCTGGAAAGAATTATTCCATATAATATTATTTGAAAACCATAACTCTTAGAAATCATATAATGTCGTATATAAGAAAAGGAAAGAAAAAATATAATGTGCAATGCAGGAAACTGTTTCTGTCATCAAAATGAATTTTTCTCCTATACGTTTTCTGAAAAACTGGAAGCATTGCTAATGGACACAAATGCCATGGTTGAATTAGAGAGAACTGACTATTCTAGGTCTAAATGTGTTGACCTTTTTAATGCTATGTAGCAATTTTAACCTATTTTGACACATTTGAAAGAAAGTCATTTGACTTTATGCATTGCAGCAGAAAGGCATTTCTTCTATGGAAAAAAAAAAATAAAGCAATTCTGTCTGTTTCACACAGATGTCCTCAGCCACAGATGTCCTCATTTATTATCCTTAAAGCAAACTGTTGAAATCTGAAGTACATGGATTGATTTTTAAGTGGTGAACTTCACCAACCTTTAATTTAAGTTGTATTTTTAAAAATCACCTTAGATTGATTTGAAACATTAAATTGAATAACTAAGCAATAAATGTCAGGTTTGTGGCATGTCTAGATATGAACTACACTATGACAACATGGAGAATGGACCTCAAGTGTTCAAATGAAACGCTGCAATTTTAACTAGGGTGTAATTTCTCCCTTGGATTTTTACCAGAATTCAATATGCCTGGAGTTTCACCAGCCTTTCCCTACAGCTCTGTAAAGAAACATTTATATTTAGCAACTACCAAAGCTCTGGCTCAGTAACATTCCCAAGAGAATCTGTCTTTTAGCTTTCAGCAGCACAATCTGCTCTCATTGAATACTTTCTACACTAGCAGAAGGCCATCTTTTTAATAGGATTTTAACCCCTTTGTTACTCCAAAAGGTTACAAAATCCATTTTATGTATTCCTTCTCATTTCAAACTGCAAACTAATCAAAGTGTGGGTATACATTGAGGGAAAAAAATGTAAATTTTTTTAAACTGTGTTACACCTAAGTAATGATGAGACAAATTGAGGTGTATTATCAATGGAGTTCATTGTACGTATTGAAGAATCATGCCTGCTATGATGATGAAAGGGGAGAGTTTATTGGTTAGGCAATAATTAGACTAGAAACTAAACATTAGATGATTTCATTTCTCATTTGAGATTCCATGATTGTGTAGTAAGGAGCCTCTGAAAACTTTTGAGTAGACAAGTGACATGATTTGACTGGTACTCTAGGAATTTTATTTCAGCTACTACATTAATAAAAGTTTCAAATGATGATTAACTGGAAGTAACGTGAAGTATTCAGTAGGGATTATAATAGTTCAGGAAAGGAGTACTGATGCCATGAATATGTTGGTCACAGTGTGGGTGGAAAAACCACTAAAGAACCTCTAAAGTCAAAGTAAGTGAGGGAAGAAGATAATCCAAAGTTTAAAACAATTATTAGTCCTGCCTGTCTCCATTGCTTCCCCTATCCAATCCACATAGCTGCCTAATTAGTCTTTCTATAGCATAGGTCCTACCATTTTTATATCCTGCTCAGGCAATTTCAGTGGTAATTATTTCTAGGATAAGATACGATCTACTAAAATATCTGGTATTTAAAAGCTTGAACAAAATGAACCTAACCTATCTATGCTGACATTTTGCTTCATTCTTCACTCCAGCCAAAATGATTATAGTATCCCTGTCACATGAATCCTTTCCTGACCAATTATACTATACACAATTAGTACTTCTTCCTTGAAACATACTTAGTATTGATTTAAATAACTGAACATTTTGTTCTATTATGTTTTGCTCCCAGTTAAATGTAAATGCAGTATCTTAATGATAGGAGATGTTCCCACTTTTGTTTTTATATTGCCAGTCCTTAGCCCAATTATCTAGTTTATGGTACATATAAAATAAATGCTAGCTGAATTGAATTGAATGAAATATAATTGACTAGGAAAATGGTACTTTTGTCAGCATAAATATGTAAATTTAGAAATGGGATAGATATGGGAATGTTTGGACTTTTTCATGGTTCACTCTATTCCATCCACAATCTATTCTCCCTAATTTTTGTTGAGATATATATTACTGATACTAGCATATTGGGTCCATGGGAAGTCAATATTTTGGGATTTGTGTAAGAATTCAAGAAACATGATAATCTATCCTAGGTCCTTTGTTATTTTCATTGCAGGTTTAATTCTATTAATCTGCTTGGGGTTAATTCCTGCCATTAACTAATACCAATGACCCTAAATATGGCTGTTGTCTTCCTCTTCTCCCTGCACTCCCCCCCCAACATTCTCAAAGATAGTCTCACCTCCACTGTTATTATACCATGATCACACACACACACACACACACACACACAAATGCAGAGTTCTTTCCCTTACTGCCTTGCCAATTGAATAGAAGGCATAACTTTGATGGCAGCAACAATTTCATTTTTGTCTTTGTATTACTAAATGAGTTGATCATAGTGCCTGCTACTTAGTATGTCCTTGCTAAGGAATGCTCATTGATTGCCTGACTACCTCCTCACTAGGTCTCTACTCTTTAGACCCTGACAACACTGATTTTTCAGGACTGAGATGTCATTTACTCAAGCATCTGATCACTGACTTTGCACCTTAAAGTTACAATATGAACTCCCATAATTAAAATCTCATTAAAATCTCTCCTCTCTCTCTCTCTCTCTCTCTCTCTCTCTCTCTCTCTCTCTCTCTCTCTCTCTCTCTCTCTCTTTCTCTCTTTCTTCTCTCTCTCTCATATATATATATGCACACACACATACACATGTACATATATGTATATATACTCATATATATATGTATATAAGTAATTGTATGGAAAGCAAACTGGTTGATTCTGAAAGAAAAAAAAAGACATAAAGCCTTAGTAATAAATTAATTCTTTCAGAAAGATAAAAACAAAAAAATAAGCAGAATAAAGATATCATTGGATAAATTTGGAGAGCCTGGGTTCTAGTTCTAACTTTGTCACATGTAGTCAAGTCATTTGATCTAAATTGGATTCAGTTTATCTTACCTGCAAAATGACATGGTTGAACTACATCAGTAGTTTTTTTTTAATTTGTGTTTTAAGCAGGGTGTTGTAAACTAGGGCATTTTTTTCATATTTTGAGACTTGCATTTCAATATTTTTATAAAGCTATCCATTTTATCTTACGTATTTAAAAACATTATTCTGGGGAAGTGGTCCACAGTTTTGCTCAAAGGAGTACATGCTCTTTTTAAAAGAAAGATTAAGAACACTTATTTTTAGGTCTAAAATTATGGATTCACATAGACCAGTGCAGATATATGTGAAAGGTAGAAACTACTCTGAAAATTCACTGGAAGGAGATACTACTTTCAACTGGGGAAATAATAAAACACTGTAGGGCAGCTAGGTGGTGCAGTGAGTAAAGCACCAACCCTGGAGTCAGGAGGACCTGAATTCGGTTCTGGCCTCAGACACTTAACACCTACACAAAAAAACTAGCCATGTAACCTTGGGCAAGTTACTTAACCCCAATTTCCCTCCAAAAAGCAAAAAGAAGAAGAAGAAGAAGAAGAAGAAGAAGAAGAAGAAGAAGAAGAA
>NW_027185761.1:7881296-7908116 GCF_028583685.1 Petaurus breviceps papuanus | reverse complement strand
AGAAGAAGAAGAAGAAGAAGAAGAAGAAGAAGAAGAAGAAGAAGAAGGAAACACTGTAAGTAGGAGGTAAAGCTTGATCTGATTAGTGAAGGATGGCACCTTCTCAATGGATGAGATAACACTTGACTACACCATGCTGCCACATATACCAGTGATCTTCCTTTGCCCAAAGACACTAGATTCTTCTCATCTATCTGCCTCTTCTCCTCATATTTCTGCTCTTTCATGTGAAAAGGCCTCTATGAAATGAATGGAGTAACACACCATGATAATAGCTCAGTCTGATATAACTCTTTAGAGTTAACAAAGTGAGGTCATTTTCTGTATCAGACTTTTTTGGTCCTCCTCCCATAACCATGAGAATAATTGTTAAACCACCATCTCAGAGAATTTCAAAGTACAAAACCTTTCAATATCTGAAAAGTTTGACTTGTTCAGTCAATGTGCATTTTCCTAAGAGCACTATTGTCTCAATTGTGCTTTGCAAAATTGTTTTTAAAGGTTAGAGAAAGTATTCTCTCTTATAGAAATTATACTTTTCTTATATTGTCTTATATTGTAATATAATATTATATATGTTATCTTATATACACTATATCTTATACTATCTCTCTTATAGAAATGGTATGGTAGACTGTTGCATTATTTTTTAATTATATTTTCATCAGTTTGCCCCACATAAAGACTATTCTAATTTATTTCTTTCCATTGCTTCAGATTTACCTCAGTGTGATAAGTATTTCTTTAGAGAATATGAATATGTTGAACAGAGTTCTAGATTTTAGGGGATTTGATGTTAAAGAAATAAAATAATACCTAACAGTGGTTTAAGATCTGCAAATAAGTTTAAATATGTTTTCTTTTTTTAATCTATACCATAACCCTGTGAGGAAATGGTATTGGAAAGATGGATAGGGCAGTTGCTGGAAAATGATAGAGCTGGATAAGAAGGAGAAAGGAGGGAAGAATGAAGTAAGGGGAAAAAAAAGAAAGGGGGAGAAAAGGAAGGAATAAAGAAGTAATGATGAAATAGGAAGAAAGGAAGAGAAAAAGGAAAGAAAGATAAAACAGGAATGTAAGAGGAAAAGAGAAGAAAAGGGGAAGAAAAAAGAAGAAAGAGTGAGGGTTAGAAAAGACCATCAATAAATTATCTATTTTTTAAATGGTGTTAAGAAAAATGTCTTCACAATTATCATAAAAATTATTTATACAATTAAAATACATTTAAGATCATTTCTCTATTGATATATAATATATTTTTTTCTTTGTATGTTTAAATTTTTTGTAAAAAAACATTCAAGATATCCATGAATATTAAAGAAAATAAATAAACATTTCTACAAATCTTCCCCCAAATCCAAAAGAGTGGACAGGGATATAGCTGTGGCCAGCAATAAGTGCTAATCCTTTCATCCAGTTTTCATATGAAATGAACAAAAGAAAACCAATCAAAACATCTTTCAAAAATACTTCCTGCCCAACACATAAGGTTTTTTTTTGAACACACAAATGTACACACTCATACTCGCACTACTTCCATACTACACTCTTGTGGTAGATGTGGGTAGGACAAACAAGGGGGACTAGTACATTAACCATCAAATGGTTCTTAGACAGTCTATAAAATTTAATTATTCTTTTTATTCAGGAAGAGATCTCTTACTTCTCATTACAGTATTAAAGCTGGATAGGAGGCTATATAAATGTAAGAAATTAACTCTATATTTATGTATTCTATAATTTTTGATAACACCCTTATCTTTTGCATTACCAAATAATCTTTGAAGACATGTATTTTTTGAGCCTAACAAGTGCTTAACACTTAAAGATGTATAATTGCTTGTTGATTCAATAACTGATTGATTGATTGAGATTTTCAGGTAGTAGTTTGGTATACTAGAAAGGATGTTGGAGTGAGAGAACTTAGGGTTGAATCCTAGGTCTGACACTTAGAACTTCTAGAGCTTTGGTCGAATTGTTTAACCTCATTTTGGCAGTTATGCTAGAATAACTTTAAGTCTCATTCAGGTCTGAATCCATGATCCTATGATCTTCATTAATCTCACATCAAAATTGTTGCTTTTAAAAATAAATTAACATGGAAAACTCAAAAAGTGCCTAGATCTTTTCCCAATTCACCTTAAAGTGGATGATAAAGGAGATAAAGGACTGATTTCATTGTATAACACTAAAATAAAACAACAACAAACCTCACCTCAAAGATAACATATACCACAATTTTGGAGCTTTTCTATGAACTCCTACTTCTGAGTCTGAGTTTCAAGAAATTGATTAATTCTTCTTCTATTTTCATCAAAAGTTGGGCCTGAATGATTGGAAAGTATTTTTCTAATATGACTGTCTCTCAGTCAGTATATTCCCCATTTAAAATCATTTGATGCCATATAAACATCCTGACTTAATCATCTTATAGAAAGATATTTTTAAGAAGGGCTGCAGAGTAAGAATAATTGTTACAAATATCTCCTTAAAAGTATGTGAGCCACTCTACTACCATAATATACAAAATCCAAGAGAAAGTGGGCCCAAACTTAGCATGTGTTCTAGAGGTGCTACACAAATTTTGGTTCTAAAAGATCTTTTCCTCCCCAATGTGGAGGACATATGTAATTCCCCTTACACTTATTGCAGCTTTTCTCCTGCAATTAGTGTAAAGCCTTGAGTATGCTTTTCTTACTGAGTCTAGTTTATTCTTAACTCTGGATGCAGACAACTGTGTCAATTACTACTGCTCCAAGAATCATGCTAGGTCATTGAAGAGAAGGTGGAAAGTGGTGGAAAGGAAAGGAATAATCAATGATATAAAAAATAAATTTTCCATTCACTATGGTAAGAACTTTACAAATATTAACTCATTTCATCCTCACAACAACCCCTATTGGGTAGTGGAAACTATTATCCCCATTTTACTGTTGAGGAAATCTAGGCAAAGGCAAAAGTTTAGTGACTTGCCCTGGATCACACAGTTAATAAGTGTCTAAGATGGGATTTGAACTGAGGTCTGTTTGACACCACGCTCAACACTTCATCCACTGTGACATTTATCTACTTCATAAATTATTGCAATTTCTAAGTTTACCAGACTTTTCAAAATACTTGCATGGTTAAGGACGAGGGTTTGTGACTGGATAAAAAGAAAATGGTCAAGGCTGAAGCTTAAGTACTCTATGAACTCTGGCTGAAATCCCAGCAAAGGAATCCTGTCATGAATATAGAGCAGCAAATGATTGGTAACTTAGAATGTTAGAGAGTTGTCTGGAACATGGGGATTAAGTAACTTGTCTGGGGTCACTCAGAGCCAAAACTGGAATCCAGTGTTTCTCACCCCAAAGCTTACTATACTTTCTTCCATATTTCACCTATGGCCCAAAATTAGAAGAATCAATAAGGATGAGTAGACACTATGTGATTATAGCAGCTCCAAAACATTTTCTTTCAATGGACTGTGAGAAATGGAAAAACCAAAAAATAAAGACATTGACTTTTTGCAAGATTCCTTCTCATGTAAGATCTGTTCTTTCATGGAGCATACCAAAGAGCTATTTCAAGAGGACAGTTTCCTTCTGTAGATGCTAAAGGAGTACAGTTCAATGAAAGCAGAAAATCAGAACTCTCGGGATGTATTAGTCACCTTTCTTTTTTTTTCCCTTTGCTTTACCCAACTGGAATGATACTTGTCCTGGAAAATAGTTCAAATAAAGCTGCTTAGACATGCTATGAGCAAATGAAAAAGAGACAGGAGCTAACACATTGAGTCTGACAATTACTAATTAAAGGAAAAAATTAGTAGACATAAAAATTACCACAATGCAATTACCAGAAACAAAATAAAAGTTATCTCAGGAAGCAAATTCTTAATCTATTTTCCAAACAGGGAGATGTGTCAACCAAGGGCCATGCAGATTCAGAATACAAGTTCATTTGGAAAATATCAGAGAGGAAAATGGAGCATAATTGTTTCTAAAAATAGCATACACATATATATGCATGCATGTATATGTATATGTGTGTGTGAATATATATATATATGTATATATATATATTTGTTAAAATGAAGTTGCTACTTCAGTATGCAAGAAGGGACACATGAGGACATATCACTGCTTTCTTTACAGCATCCTTCACACTATAGCTTCAAAAGAATGGGATGTCATATGTTTTTTATTATCATGAATATGAGCCATCATGAAGAAGTTTATCTGTAAACCAAAATCAAAGAGCTTTTATGGAATACTTTTGTTCCGCTGATGTGATTCAATTTATTTTCTCCATCAGGGTTAGTATCAGACAAAATGTCACAAGTGCTCATTTCTGGAATCTTTTTAAGGCGTTTATTTCTAAGGTGTGTTGGATACTGTTTCATCTTTAAATTCAATATGGCTTTATTTTCAGTTCAAAATTCTTTCCATCTTTCCAACCACTGAGTACACAATGGTATGTGGAAAGCATATAATTTTGAATCAGATGAAATGTATCAACACAACAGCATCTTAACTTATTATGAGTTCATGTAGTGGTACAGGATATTCTCCATTTTCATGAAATCACCCAAGCCAAGTCTCTTATCTTGCTTTTTTTTCTCTTCTTTTCTCTACCAAGTAAGAGAAACTTGGACTTTTTTACTTTCTGTAGCAAAATATAGGCAACAATACTAGTAGTACTACCTCTGTGTGTGTTTTCATGTTGTTGTTATTTTTGTTGTTCACTTGAAAGGGAAACATTGCAGAAGCCTTAAAGTGCTTAAGACTTTTATTATCATGGCTTAAAATGAAATGTAAGCTTGTGCTAGAAATTGTAAAGTGATACTTTAAAAATAATTTCAAACATCCTTTATTAATAGATATACATTGACTTTATTATTTATAAGTGTATAATCCAACCTAATATTAATTTAAAACAATACAATATATAAAGACTAAAAGTCATCTACATTTCTCATAATTGCCAAATTTAAATTGATTGATGATAATGACTTATACAAGGCACTAGAACACCATATCAATGGCCATAAGAAATACTATGACACACTACATTTCCTACATCTAGTTCTCATTCTTCCTTACCACAATCCTACTCTAATATAATCAAAAATCCAAAACCGAAGCCCTATAGACAATGATGAGATACCTGAACTCATTCATCAAAGATTAACATACTTTTACTCCTTAACTATCCTTTCTAATGGCAAGGAACCTCTAGTTTTCATTGTTCAAATGGTATCCTACACCCTCCATGAGTCACTAACTTATTCCTATCCTCCTCAACCAACCCCATTAATCTCCCACTCAGAAGCAAATATTGACTTACACTGTGTACTCTGGGATGCCTATTCCATAGATAATAAGTTGTTTATATCTTAAACATTTTTCTTTCTAATTTCCATCATCATCTAACACTCAGTAAGATGTGTCTTTCTCCTGATGATACATCTTCCTTCCCAAACGGGTTATTCTTTCACATTTGAATTGTTTTTGGAAGATACTCAAGATCACCTGACAAGATAAAATATCAGACAAAGAGGTCCTTTCTTGAACTAAATCGCCAAGCATTCAAACTCTGCTTCAGAGAATGCAACTCTAACGGATTGGTATAAGATCAAGCAACCTAGCACACCCAGGTTGGCTACTGGCACAGGTTCTTTGACTTGCTTTTCTTTTTCTTTTCTTTTTTTTTGCTTTTTGGAGAGGGGAAGGTAGGGCAATTGGGATTAAATGACTTGCCCATGGTCACATGGATATTTTTTGTGTTAAGTGTCTGAGGCTGGATTTGAACTCAGGTCCTCCAGATTCCATGGCCAGTGCTCTATTCACTGTACCACTTAGACACACCTTGACCTGCTTTTTTAAAGGAAAGAAACTCAAAAAGGGGTTGACAATCTTACTTTAATCAAACATATATTATTTACCTAGTTTGGGGGAAAAGTCACTACCCTGAACCTCAGAGAAAACAAACAGAAGTTACAAACAGCCAAAAAAAAATACAGACAGAGCAATAGACCAACAGACAGGGCTTCCAGCTGTCAGACTGTTACAGCCATTCCTAGTTAGTTACCAGAAAGAGAAGCACCAACATCTGTGTTTTCAAAGCCAGGGGGCTCAACGGCTGCCTAGAGTCTCATCTGGCCAAATCACAGAACTCTACCCACAAATGACCCCCAAAGCAAAACTTCATGTCAGGGTATAGATAGACCTCTTCATGGTCAGAGAACACCACAACCTGCATGACCTATTACCCAATCACAAAGTAACAGGGTGTGGGAACTCTTGAAAAAGAAGCTGCCCACCATAGGCTCCATGTTACCACCTTCAGCCTATTAGGGGACAGAGTATATTTTTAAATCAGGGAAGGTCCTCAAATTCACTTAGGTCTATCAAGGGCCAAAGAAGATTTTCAAATTCCCATTACCATTGTAGTCTGTTGTTCTGTATTCATTTCTCAGACAGAAAATGAATTGAGTTGATAGTGCCAGTAATGTGTGTAAATATTGTTTTAGCCCTGTTAAGTTTTGTTTTCCTAGAAACAGAAACTCTGAAGAGCTTATGGTGGAAAAATTCACATGAATTGAGATTCATGTAATAGGAGCAGAGAGTTGCCTGCATGTGGATCCAGGCAAAAGTTGGGAGTGGTCAGCCTGGTCATTACATGGAGAAAGAGACATGGGGTTTGGAAGGCAGCCTCAATTCAAGATGAAAGAGGACTTTATTTTATATACTCTGTATAATTTACTGTGATCTAGGGGTGGATGGTGTTTATACTTTCTTCTGCCCCTTAAGGAGAGCTACTGTGATTGACTTAACAATAAGTTATGCAATTCCATCTAGCTAAACTTTTTGAGAATATCTTCTAAAATAGGATCCCTCACTTCCCTTCCTACTACTATATTTAACTCTCTACAATGTCAATTCCAATCTTATCCTTCAACTGAAATTGATTTCACCAATTTTACTGGTGATCTCTTAGTTGTTAAACCCAATGGCTTTTTCTCAATCCACATAATTCTTTTTTAACATTGTTTCTCACCTTCTTTTGCTTGCTTTCTTCTCTCTAGTTTTTTGTGATATTAGTCTCTCTATACATCTTCTCTCCTTCTCAGCTTCCTTTGTAAGGTATTAATCTAGGTCATACCCATTAACAACAGATATCTGATAGGGCTCTGTCCGGGAACATTTTTTTTTCTCCTTCTACATTAATACACTTGACAATCTGATCAGCTCCCATTGATTCAACTGTAATCTCTATGCTAACAGTTTTCAAATTCATTTTCCCAGCCCTAACATCTTTGTTGACCTCCACATTTCCAAATGTCAACTTAACATCTCAAATTGGATGTAGCATAAACATTTTAAATTCAATACATTCAAAACTGAGATCATTATGACACTAACAAAAATACCCCCATTTCCATAACTTCCCCATTACTATTGACAGTATCACCATCTTCTCAGTCACTTAAGTTCACATTCTAGGTGTCATCATTAATTCGTCACTTTCTCCCACTTTCTATATTGAATATGTCGCCAAATCCTTTCAATTTTACCTTTGTAACATCTTGCACATAAAGCACCTTCTTTTCTAACATTCTGCACTCATTCCAATGGTAGTATTACAACTGGTGCTTAATAAGTATTTTCTTGGTGACAAGGACTTTATGAAAGTACTTTAAAGGACCAATTCATGAAGTCCATCTTTTATTTCCTATTAGGAATATAGGTGAAAGAAAATTATGAAGTGAGACAAATTTGCTTTTTTTGTGCATCTAATCATATGCATGTATATATATTCTTTTTTCCCCTTTCTGTCAACTTGATTGTTTTTTAGCTTCATCAAGGAAAAGAGAGTTGTTTTAGGAGGTCTGGCCTTCAACTATCATTACAAGTGATTGCCATATGGTTGAAGAAGAGTAACTGTTCTTGAATAAAAGGGTAGAAAAATCTCAGAGAATAATAACAATCACAAAGGGTAGCTTTGGAGCAAGATGTAGATGTCCAAGTTATTTCTTTGCCTTATCCCCCCTTTTCAAGTTACGGTTGAACAAAGGTGAAAATTTGTGAGTAAAGGCTGAATTGAAGCAAAATGTCAATGCCCAGCAATATTTTTGCTTATGCAATGTGGAGATAAGGCAAGTGTAGTGCAGGCTGCTTTCTGGACTATGATGTCATTTATATCATTGAAAGAAGACACTATTATACTGAACACATGCTTGTCTTAACAGAGCACACTCCTGCTCATTTTTACAGGTGATAAGGTTTTCTGGCTAAAGAGTTGGTTACATGTTCAAAAATGTTTTAAGAGCAACATTGAACATTGCTATGTAAAGATCATTTTTGAAAAAAAAAGATTTTGATTTTTTTTCTATTTTTATATAGCACATCTTAGACTCTGCTAAATGTAGTTATGCATTTGGGGCAAGAGAAGGAGGAGGAGCAATTTCTGGAGGAGGAGAACACATTTCTGGCACATTAGTGCACATTACACCATTCTTATCACATGTGAAACCATTGTCATGAAGAGATGCAGATGTTCTTATACAAGACACAGAGGAGAATAAAAGATGATCTACAAGATAAGTCCTGTAGCATAAGGCAAATCCTCAGGTAGATGATGCTACAGCTATTAGAAAGATAGTCCTGGAGCATAAGCTTATAGGTTAGTAAAATAAATAGCCTTAGAAACATACTTTTACTAGAAGATATTATGCTCACAAAAATCTGTTATGTTCCCAGATAGAATAAGTAGTGAATGCAGTGAAAATCTGACAGGGTTCTCCTGAGCAAATAATGCCAGGCCAAGAAAAACTAAGATATAAAGTAGTAATTGTTTTTAATTATTGGGAACCTAAAAAGAGGAGAATAAGGATACATAAACTCAATATAGAATGAAAGAAATGTACTGACCACTGACTACGGTTAATAAGTCATTGAGAAATCTAAATATAAAAATATCAGAGGTAGAAGGATATGCTAAAGACTATCACTCCAACCAAATATTTGAAACCTTATACATTTTGGCATATACAGAAAGGAGGTGAACAGTTGTAAAAGAATGATTCTCAAAGGATAACCATGAGGCAATATGGAAAAGTGTAATGGTAAGGGAATTTGAAGGTCTTACCTGCCCCTTAAGCCTAAGGAAATTTGAGGACCTTCCCTTATTCAAAAATATTCTCTGCCCCCTAAAAGGCTATGGTCCCTGAAGTCACAAAGAGTTGAAGGATAGAATGAATGAACAATAAATCAGCTTTCGATTTGCTACTATCCGCAAGCACCCTACCATACCCAGGATGGCAACTAGCACAGGTTCTTTAATCTTCTTTTATTTTTTTCCTTTTTTTAAGCAATTGGGGTTAAGTAATTTGCTTAAGGTTACATGGCCAGTTTTTCTGTGTGTGTGTGTGTGTGAAAAGTATTCTCCAGCATCACATCTTCAGTCATCCTGAACTATGTCTTACCATTGTAACGAGATTGTTTCACAGGAAAGAGGCTGGTGACTTTGCATAGCCCTAGCTCACTTAAATCCAATTCACTTGCAAGTCATGGCATCACATTCATGAAGACATGGTGGTCCTCTTTGAGAAGAAAGGACAAACAAGAATGACAACAACAGTAACCCTGGGATGGAGAGATATTCATCAAGTATGTAGGTGGCATGGGTTGCAGGTGACTGGGCAGGAGCTTACCTGAGCTATGAAAACAGCCAACTGGTAGATTCCTATTTTCATTATCATTATTCATCATTAGGTAGTAAGCTCAAATTTCTTCTAGGAGCATAAAGTCAGCAAATGCTATCAGTGCCCTTTAAATTGCACCACATTTGAGGCTAAATCATGTTTAATCAAGTTATTACTGTATCATTAAAAACATTCAATGAATCCCAGAATGCCTAATAAAAAGATTATCCATAAAGTATGTTCTAGACTGAGTCATTAAACAAGTTAATTCCCTCTCCAGTTCATTTTGTATGGGGTTTCTGGATCTGTCTTCTCAAACAAAATTTTCATATTACTCCCTTGAACAGAGATTTATCTTATTAAGTCTAATTAAACTCTCAGATTGGCATTCCGACCTTGACATCAAATGTCACTGATTTCAGGTTTGTTAAATTTCATCATCAGTTGTTTTCAATGACAAAGAATCTCTTTCTTTTACTTTTAGCAGTTCTCTCACTTTTCTATAATTTTGCCTTTTACTAATTCTCTTTCTCTATATCTTTAACTTGCTTAAAGGAAATGTGATAAATGTCCAAATGTAATTAAGTGTGGATGAGTCCAATTCAACAAACACTTATGTATTAAACATTTATGCCTACTACTTGTTAGAAAGTGTATGTTTACGGGATCAAAGTAGAGAATAGAACAAGTTGGAGGTGGGATAGGAGAGAGGGAAATATAGTCAGTCTTTTGCAATATATCTACTATGTAATTGTTTTGCATTAGCCACACATGTACAACCTATACTGAACTGCTTATCTTCCCAGTAAGGGTGGGTGACAAGGGAGGAAGGGAATGAATCTGGAATTCAAAGTTTTAAAAACAAATACTCAAATATATACATATATATATGTATACTATTATTAATACTATTTTACATGTAATTAGGAAATAAGATATACAGGCACTGGGGTATAGAGATCCACTGGAAAAGTCAAAAGGGATACGGGAGAAAATATGGGAGAGAGCAGATTGGAGGAGGGGATATCCTGTCAGAGTGCTATTTTTGGGGCGGTGGGTAGGGGATCAATGGGAAGAAAATTTGTCACTCAAAATCTGGTGGAAATAAATGATGTAAATCAGAAGTTAATAAAGCATTTGAGAAAAATAAAAGAAAAAATAAAAAGAGAAACTGTATGTTTTTGTAATGATAAGGGAATTCATAGGTCTTCCTCCCCAACAAGAGAAGCTTGCTTAGCAGAGACTTCTTTTTTTACAGAAAGACCCACATGTGTTGTGACTTTGTAATTAAGAAGTGTGTCACAAAGATTGAGATGTCCTCTGACCCTGAAAAAAGCTATATTATATTCTGAGGTGAGGTTTTGCTTTGGGGCTCACTAATGGGAAGATTTGTGTGATTTGGGCAGATGAGACTCTGGGTAGCCATTGAGCCCCCTGGCTTTGAAAACTGAATTGTTATTGCTTCTTTCTCTGGTAACTAACTATGTATGTATGCAATAGTTAGACAGCTAGAAGCCCCGTCTTAATCTATTGAATTGTGTTATTTTCTCTGTCTGTATTTTTTTTTGTCTTCTTGTAATTTCTGTTTGTATTTTCTCCGAAGTTCAAGGTGCTGATTTTCTCCCCTGAACTAAATGAATGATTATATATATATATATATATATATATATATATATATATATGTGTGTGTGTGTGTGTGTGTGTACACATATGTATGTATATATACATACATATATTTTATACATACATATATATATTTGATTAAAATAAGATTGTTGGCCCCTTTTGAATTGCTTTCCTTTAGAAAAGCAGATCAAAGAAATTATGTTAGTAGTCATCCTGAGTACGCTAGGGTGCTTGCTCTTACAATTATTTAAAAGAAATAAAAAACAAAACAGAAAAATCATGGAAAAACAAAATAAGCAAACAAACAACAAAAGCAAACTTTCTTGGCTCTGAAGTCACAATATCCTCTTTTTTCTATACAGATTACTTTTCTAATATATTTTTCATTTCTGAATGTATACACCCCTTCTGTGCCTACACACCCCTTATAAGAATGATTTTAAAAGGAGGAATAAAAAAACCAATTAGATAAAACTAACCAACACATCAACTTTCTGTGACAGTATGTATAATATTCTACATTTATATTCCCCAACTTCTGCAACAATGACAAGATAGTGCATTTCTTTTCAAATTTAATGAAATTAAGTTCTCCTGGGGGAATGCCACACAAATCCTAAAAAGTAAATAAAAGCTACATGTGGTAAAAAAAAAAATGGAATTCCACATGGCTCTGGCTCCAAACACCTCCAGTATCTGTTAAATATGACTCTAAATAAATTTTAGAGCTATGTAACCCACAAAGTGACAGAGAGAAGCAAATCTCCTGTTGAAGGCAGCCTGGAAGGCTAGCAAGAAGGGCCTATTGCACCCTGCTGGTAGCCGAGCACAGTCCATTATGAGCCATGCAGTTCTGGCCCCAGGGAAGCTCCAAAGAGCAGAAGCCAGAGCAGACTTCAGCAGAGTGAATCATCACCTGCTATGGCAGTTTCCAGACTTCTCAACCCATAAATGCCAAAGAGAAAGTAAAAGGTCAGTGCTGAACTCTTTTGGAACAGGGGGACTGAAGGGCACAGTTTGGCCACTGCTCCAGGAGTGAGAAGTGGAGGTGGTGTGGTGGCTGCAGCTGCTACCACATGTCTGCCTCCAGAACTCCTGGCCTGCAGATTTTAGGGGGACCAAACAACCATTCAGAGGGTAATCACACTTGCTTTAAACTGCTTGGACTTGGATCACGGTCTTAAGTGGTGGTCCTGGGGTGTGTGGTCAGTGTGCCAGAACTTGTAGGGGCTATAGAGTGTGTGCCATTCTAATAGTTCTGGCATCTGCAAAAAACCCCAGAGATTTGGGGAGAATCTCTCTCCACTATGGAAGCAGAGTTCAAACATGGCAAAGAGCTCAAAAGGCAAGTAATTGATGGGCAAGATGAGCAAGCAGAGGAAGCCTCATAAGACCAGAGAACCCTTTTTTGGGGACAAAAATGATCAAAACATGGAACAGGAGAAAGATAATGAAGTCAGAACTCCTGCATCAAAACCTTCCAAGAAAAATAGGAATTGGTCAAAGGCCATGGAGTAGCTCAAGAAGGATTTTGAAAATCAAGTAAGAGAAGTGGAGGAAAAATTGGGAAGGTAAATAAGAATGATGCAAGAAAATAATGAAAAGCAAGTCAACAGCCTGCTAAAGATGACCCCCCAAAATACTGAAGAACATAACACCTTAAAAATAGACTAACTCAAATGGAAAAGAGCAAAAAGCCAATTAGGGGAAGAATGCCTTAAACAACTAATGTACCAGGTGGAAAACAAATTTCAAAAACTCACTGAAGAAAACAATTCCTTCAAATTTAGATTGGAACAATTGGAAGCCAATGACTTTATGAGAAATCAAGATACTATAAAACAGGTCTAATAAAATTAAAAAAAAATAAAAGACAATGTGAAATATCTTACTGGAAGAACCACTGACATGTAAAAATAGGTCCAGGAAAGATAATTTAAAAATTATTGGACTACCTGGAAGCCATGGTAAAAAAAAAAGAGCCTAGACACCATCTTTCAAGAAATTATCAAGCAAAATTGCCCTGATATTCTAGAACAAGATGGCAAAATGGAAATTGAAAGTATTCAAGGATCGCCACCTGAAAAAGATCCCCAAAAGAAAACTCCAAGGAATATTATAGCCAAATTCCAGAGTTTCCAGATCAAGGAGCAAATACTGTAAGCAGTCAGGATGAAATAATTTGAGTACTGTGAAAACACAATCAGGATAACACAAGACCTACCAGCTTCTACATTAAGGTATCAAAGGGCTTGGAATATGATATTCTGGAGCTAGGATTAAAACCAAGAATTACCTACCCAGCAAAGCTGAGCATAATGCTTCAGGGGAAAATGAGACCATTAAATGAAATAGAGAATTTCCAAGCATCCTTGATGAAAAAAACTGAGCTGAACAGAAAATTTGACTTTCAAATACAAGAAGCAGGAGTAGCATGAGAAGGTAAACAGGAAAAAGAAATCATAAGGAACTTATTGAAGTTTAATGATAATGATCTCCTAGATGAAAAATGATAATTGTTAACTCATGAGGCTTTTCTCAGTATGAGGATAGTTGAAGGGAATACATATGTATATGTATACATACAAATATATGTATGTATAGGAGGGTGTATGTGTGTATAAATATATATGTGAGTATGTGCATGTATACAAAGACATAGGGCACAGGATGAGCTGAATATGAAGGGATGATCTCTAAAAAATAAAATTAATAATTGACAGTAATTTATTGGGAGGAGAAAGGGAGACGTAGATAAGGGCAAATTATCTCATACAAAAGAGGCAAGAGAAAACTGTTTCAATGGAGAGGAAGAGCAGGAAGGTGAAAGGGAATGGGACAACCTTACTCTCATTGAATTTGGCTTAAGGATGGAATAACATACACACTCAATTGTGTATCTTACCCTACCGGAAAATGGGGGAAGAGGGAGAGAAGCGGGTAAGAAGGCAAGAATAGAACATAGGGTAGATTGGGGGAGAGGGTAGTTAGAAGCAAACACTTTTGAAAGGGACAGGTTCAAAGGAGAAAATAGAATAAGTGGGGTGAGGGATAGGATGAAGGGAAATACAGTTACTCTTTAACAATATAACTACTATGGAAATGTTTTGCCTAAGTACACATGTACAAACTATATTGAATTGCTTATCTCCCCAGTGGGGTTAGTTGAGGAGGGAAGAAAGGGAAAAACATCTGGAATTCAAAGTTTTAAAAACACATGTTTAAAAAATTAAAAAGTAAAAAATAAAAGCTACATGTGGTTTATCCTTCATTTTCAAAGAGGACCATGACATCAGGAAGATGATATGACTTGCAAGCTACATAGTGGAGAGAGATATCACTAAAACCTGGAGAAGACAGTAAGATTAAGCTATTTTATATCACTTCTCCAAAATATCTATAAAATAAGTTGTAAAGCACTGCTGAGATCTAAAAAGGTAGCATACATGCCTAAAAAAGAAATATAATCTCATATTTCTATGTGGTATTTTTGATGCATAGTTGTTTTGATGGAAAATAAAATTAAGTTGCTCATTTTAATCATATATTACCAATATCTAAGTATAACCTTCCAAAAATAACATAAATATTCCTTTCAAAATGCTTCTAAAAGCCATTTGAATTGAAAGGCAAGGGATTACATTAAAAAAATGTCTAAACTCCCCATCTCACATACCTTACCCATACTTGTTTATATCTTGTTTTGCATCTGGAAGATTTTTTTCTGGCCTCCACAATTTTTCTCCAGTTCACCTTCCAACCTCCCTATTTCAGTAGGAAAGTCAATGAGTCTGGAGCTCTACATCATGTTAACACTATTTCTCTGGAGAAGGGAGCGGATTATTGCCAAAATACCATTGAGCACTCAGAAGTTTGCAAAAGCTTCAGATAAATCCTGGATTTGTTTCCAATGATGGAAAGTCAAATTAAGAGGATGCTCATCTTTCTACTTGAAAAGAGAAAAGCTTTCTAACCCTTTAACTCTTAAGAGAAATCACTAAACTGCAATTGTCAACTAAACCTCCTGTAAATCTATTAATATTACTGAAAAGTTGTGAAGCATGATACTGGATAAATTGCTTCATTCTGACCCTTACTTTCTTGATCTATTAAATGAATAAATAGGACTAGGGGGTTTCTAAGGTTCCTTTGTACTCCAGTTGCATGAAAAGAAATATTTTCATCTATCTTTTTTTGTTAACTCTTTGCTTTCTTGGTATAACATTTTTTTAAACAATATCTAAGTTCAGCCCCCAGTCACAACACAATTGGGGGCCAATTGGAGTTCTCCTTCTCCTCCTTCTCCTTCTCCTTCTCCTCGTTCTCCTTTTCCTTCTTCTGGATCAGCAGTCTATGTCTCATCAAGACATGTTATTAGCTTTTTCAACATATAATTCAATTTGATGAATTGTTTTTAAAAGTTTAGAGATGTTGGTAGGACTGGAATAAATGCTTCTTCTCTTGTACTGTCTTGGCCACTAACATGTTTCTTACATAAAATTTGAACACAGACCCTCTTTATTGCAAACTTAGAACCTAGAAACTCCTAATATACCAAACTATCTTGTTTTTTTAGACAAAGCAAGTAGTTTGATATCTAGATGCCTCATATGATTCATGATTTCCTTAGGTTCCAAGAGAATTAAGTTGTTTTTGGTTTGTTTGTGTTTACTTGTTTTAGATAGGGACAGGACGGATTTGTACTATCTCTGGATTAAAAAAAACATCCAAGATGAGGAAAATCCTTCTGCCAGTGCTAGTTGCATCATACCTAAAAATTCTAATTTTAGAAAAGTTTTTAATGAATGATATTTTAAATTACTTGTCCAAGATGGCATGGCCAATATGTTGGAAAGTTAGGAATTGAACCATGTCTACCTGGCTCAGAGTATGGCCTTCTATCCACAGCCCTATATTACTTCTCATTTTTAAAACTTTTTTAAAATATCAAGAGAATACAGAAAAAAAATCTGTCAACCTTGAGCCAATTTTCAATTTTTAAATTATGTTTAAAAGTTATTATGAATTATAAAATTATTTAATTATAAATAAATATATGTAACAATTTCCCCTTGCAACTCTTCTATAAGACACTGAAAACAATGAATTATTAATTTCAGTATCATCAATTTAGTTAAAACCTCTCCCCAATGAGCTCACCATCTAAATTAGACACAGACTGTATTTTGTGTTTGGTAGTCACTCTCAAGGACTCCTGAGGATTAACTGTGAAATAGAAATGAGCTTGAATTCTTTGAACATCTTTAGTAGAAGTCACCCCAATAAATATCTAAGGAGCAACTAGTGCATGAATAATAACCATACAAAGAAGAAAATGGGATGGCTTAAAGCCTGGGATTATCAAATGGTTTAGATTCACTTACTGAACCCATTTAGAGTTAATATAGGTTACACCCAATTTCTTATTAATGTCTACTGATGGATGTTTTGTATGTGTGTAAAACAGTTGTAAACATGCAACTGTTCCATTTCACTTAAAAAAAAAGAGACGCGAAGTAAATACAATTTAAAATATTCTTTTCAAAGGATGTTGGCTTAGCTCCAAAATATTGTTAAAATCTCTGCATTACCTAGCCGTCTTTTCATACTGTTTGCCTTTTCTTCTATACTTTCTACTTATATTTTGCTTGATTTCCTCTTTGTTAGGTGGGTGCCTAGCAACACATACTTTTTCTTTATAAGAATTGAGATATAATTCCTTTGATTACCTTATTCTTTTTTTAAAATAAAAATGATCTCTCCTTATACCCTTTCCCCACCTCTCATGTCCATTCTTAGTGAAATAATTAGAAAAATATGAGTCACATAGTAGGAACTTAATAAATACTTATTCTCTTTCCTTTCCCTTCTCCCTTTTGCTCTGAACTTCCAGTCTCCTTCTAGTCTCAAATACCCTATGTGATAAAGGAATAGAAAACTAGAGAATTGCAGAATCTCTCAGCTGGAAGGGACCTGAGAGGTCAAGTAGTCCAGTGTACACATTTAAAAAAAAATCCTCTTCACATCATACTTGAAAAATAGATATCCAAGCTTTTCTTGAAAACTGTCAGAAGAAATAACCTATTACATCTTGAAGTAGCCCATTCCACTTTGGGACAGCATTATTTACTAGGAAATTTTCTCTTATTTCTAGATAAAATTTGCTTCTGCAAGGCCAACTATTTCTCCATGTTTTGTACCTTGGGACCAAAAAAAAACATTTTTAACAATTAAAAACAATTTCACATCATCCCTAAGTATTCTTATTTTCCAGGTCTATCAACTTAACTAAAAAAAAAAGAGCCAGCAATGTCCACAACCATAGTAACAATAAAATTCTCTAAAGCTATTTAAAAAGGTAAAACTGATGGAAAGAATTATTTTTCTCCTACTAAATATCTCTCTTGTGATTTTCCTATGATGAAGTTCAATGGAATTAAATTATTTCTTCATTATCCTCTTCATTGACATCAACACTTAGGCAAAATTCTAACATAAGAAACCACCCTGTCCTCTTATTCCCTGTCCCTAATCCACTTCTCTCTCCTATCGCCTTCCATCCCACCATGATAATGCTAACTAAAGTATTTACTTCTGAACTCCCAGAAATATTTAGATTAAAATAGGGGATTCTTGGAACAACAAGAAAAATACATAATAATGATGGAACATGGGATTTTGATATAGAAGAAAAGATATGAGTCATATTCAACTGTTTCATCCAACAATAAAAAGATTCTAGTATGGAAAACAACATCACTGTACTATGTTAGGGGATAGCAACTCCTTAAGTTTTATTAAAAAGAAAAACTGAAAATAATACTACTGTAAAGGAGTTAATTTTTACAGGGGAAAAAACATCCTTCATAGAGATGATTAAATAATACTAACAGCTGGCACTCATGTATTACTTTACTGTTTGCAAAGTACCTTATTTAAATTAACTTGAACCCTCACAACAGTTTTATGAGGTAGTAGATATTATCATTATTATCCTCGTTTTACAGTTGAGGAAGCTGAGGCAGAGAAAGGTTTTTGTAGAGGGTCACAAAACTAGCAAGCATCTGAGACTGAATCTGAGCTCAGGTTTTCCTTACTCTATATAGTCTCTATCCACTGTGGCCTCTAGCTGCCTCTGTTTATGTGGATTTGGACATGGTTCCTCAACAATCAAGATGATTTATCTTCTATAGAGCTAGAGAATTCCTAGCCTTTGGGTGAGAGGAACTCAGGTGTATGTCTCTTGAGCTATCAGGAACAGATATAAAGGAAAAATTGGATGACATGAAGTACCAAGGGAACTAAATTGTAAATTACATTATTAGATTGAATCATTAGGTGATGTATGTCCATTGAAAAATGGCATTGCCTAACAGTTCAAATGTTGTTCTCTTCTGGGGCAGACCAGTCCTTCAGAGGGTCTGTTTATATCACATTGTGATGGCAGGAAAGACCAGGGCTGGATAAATGGATAAATGAATGAATGAACAAATGAAAGAAAGAAATAAGCACTTTCTATGGGACTAGCACAATACTAAACACTACAGATACAAAGTGAAAAAGGTTAATCAGTCTTTATCCTTATGGAACATACACTCTAATGGTGTAATAACCAGTGAGAGGAAAAAGTCAGTGATTTACCCACCTTCTCTGGAAATAATGACAGTATTGATTTTTTTTTTGCTTATCAAACTATGGAGATGGGCATGTGTGCTGTAACAATGTAGAAGATGTGATGATGGCTAGGGATTAAAATAAATAATGGCTTGGCCATGATTGAATGAATCACTCACCCATGAGGAAAGTGTAAGTTATTTACAGACTAAGTACATTGTTTCTAGAAATTGAGACTGTTCTAGAATGGGAAGACCACTTAGGTGGGAACCTCGGGTAACTGAAAGAATACTGTGCATGCATTATTGATATAGAGAAGTCGAAAGGAAGTATGGGTTGATGGGGGAAAGTAGTGCGTACTATGGCATAGTATTTTACCTTAAACAACCACAGTTATACACAAGTCGAATGAACTTCATGAATCTTATGTGAACTTGTGCAGTAAAACAAAGAGAAACAAGAAAATACACAATAATGTCAGGGGAAACAACAGTGAAGGTAATCATGCCTGCTATCAATGCAAAGATTAATCTTGGTTCCAGAGAAGTAAGTCAATGTATCTCATCTCAGGTGAGCAAGACTTTTAAATCATCTAATACAATCTCTCCATTTTACAGAACATTCAAGGTCAGAATCAAGTGACATTTCTCAAGGTCATGTTGATGGTAGGAGATTCATTTAACCCCAAGTTGTCTGACTCCAAATACAAAGACTTTTCCAGTACATTGTGAGGTACATTGTGACTGACATTTTGGAAGGAAGAATATAACTTGTCAGGTCTAGTCAATGTATTCGCTGGTTTTGTTTCACTGATTCCAAATTCAGTGCTTTGTTTCATTTTTTCTTCTTCACATGGGAATGGGAGGGACTATTGGCTTAAAAAGAAGCACCCATTGTCAGACATGACCAATATGTCAGCTTGTTTTGCCTATTTTCTTCATTTCTACAGGGATCAATGGGTTATCCAGCGGAGGTACTTTAAGAAATGAATGCTGTGTGTAAAAAAATTTCATTAAAATATTTTAAAAATTAAAATAAAATGAAAATGTATTCAAAAGCAATAAGCAAATATGTATTTTCAAACAAAAATTCTATACTTACTTTTTAAAGCTAATGCAGATTAATCTAAAAACTTGAGAAAAAGTAGCAACATTTTTAAGTTGGCTGCCAACCAAGAATAAGATCAAATTGTAAATTAAGCAATATAATCAAGTAAACAATAGCACTGCTTTGTTTTGGAGCACTTGAATAATTTTAAAATTTCATGCAATATCTTGTGAGGATATGGAGGTAGATCAAGGTAATTTTCTGTTCATAAGATGAGTTTACAGGGCACTCAGGATGTCATCTTGTACACTTGTACCTGGCTGAAAGCATTTTCATAGCTCCTTAGATCTATGTTGGATCTTCCAGTAAGATGAATTAGGACATGTTGGACCATACCTATGAGCTTTGTAAAGGGTGATTTTAAATAAATGGAGCTTGTCAACATACATTCGCTGGGTCAGATTGTTTGGAGGTCAGCTAACTTGTCAGAGGAACCATCCCTCTGTGGTAGTTGATAAAATACAGTTGGCATTTCCTTTTTGACATTTTTTTTGGCCTTTTCCCTCTGCCTTTTTTTCAGAGTTATATTGCTGTCTAAGTGATTAAAATATGTCCTGTAGCAGAAACAGGTACACATTCGCCTTATAGATTTAGAGAATAGGTAGTGGATGATATGGTTCCTAAAACCAAACATTTGAATTTGAGGATAAAGGGACCACTTCTCAGTTTACTTCTTGCAAGTTTGAGAGTTTAAAATAGGGTCTTCTACAGAACTGGAGAATCTCTAACCTTTGGGTAAAAGAAAATTAAGTCTATATCTCTTGAGCTATCAGGAGCAGAAGCAAGGGAACAATTTTGTGGCAGAAGGTAACAAAGGGCCTGAATTGTATATTGCATTGCTAGATTGATTCATTAGACTTCAGAGGGTCCCTGTGGTACTATACAGAATGGTGGGAAATTTACTTTTTAGAAGGCTAAAGATCAGGGTTTTTTCCCTAAGATTCTAAGACATAAGGACAATTAATTCACAGTGTTTTAATAAGAATAACAAAAACTTAAATTAATCAACAAATATTTATTAACCATGCACTAAGTGCTAGACAGCTAAGTAGGTGGCACAGAGAATAGAACACTGAAGTGGGAATCAAAAAGACTGATTTTCCTGAGCTCAGATTTGGGCTCAGACGTTTACTAGTTGTGTCATACTGGCAAAATCACTTAATCCTGTTGGTCTCAGTCCCTCATCTGTAAAAAAGTAACTGGAGAAGGAAATAGCAAATCTTTGTAGTATTTCTTCTAAGAAAAACCCAAATGCATTAATGAAGATTTGGACACAACTGAAATGACTCAAAAACAACAAACTATGGAACTTAATTTTGGGGAAGCTAGGTGGCACAGGGGACAAAATGCCAGACCTGGAGTAAGGAAGATTTGAGTTTAAATGTGGTCTTAGAGACTTACTTAGCTGTGTGACCCTGGGGAAGTCACTTAACTCTGCTTGTTTCCTCATTTGTAAAATAAGCTAGAGAAAGGGATAGCAAACTACCCCAGTATCTTTGCTAAGAAAACCCCAAATGGGTCATGACAAATTCGACACAATTCAAACAACTGAAGAGTAACAACAACAAAGTGTTAGACAACGTAGAAGCAGTTTGGTATAAAATATAATGAAAATATGAGCCCTACAAACAATGAGTTTACATTCTAATAAATGAGTATATGCAAACATGTATATAACATAAGCATGAAGCAGATAAGATGCAAATGTATACAAAACATTCAAATATTAGATTCTATAGTAGAAAGGAACCAAAATTCAGGGAAATAAAGAAAATCTTCATTCAGAACATTATACTTGAGATGCCTCTTAAAAAAAAGAGAACACATAAGGTGGTCTGTTAAATGGCATGGAGATGGGAGATTCGGTGCCATGTTTGAGGAATAGGAAGAAGGCCATTATAGCTAAATCATAGAATTCAGGGATGAAAGTAATGTCTAAAAAGGCAGAAAAGATAGTTTGTGGTCAGATTTGTTGAAGGATATTATCATATTTTACATTATATTTATTATATATACCATACTATATTATATTTTATAATATTTTATAGATGAGAGGTGAAGGTGCAAAGTACTGTGAATATAGAGAAGCTGTGAAATGTGAAAGATCTTATGAAATTAGAAATGTCCATATTTTACTACTGATTAGATGTGTAGAATGAGGAAGAATGAACAATCAAGGCTAATGCCTTGCTTATGAACCTGGGATTTTAGCATGAACTAAAAACAATAGGAAAGCTTAGACTAGGAAAGGCTTTCAGGACAAAGATAATGAGTTCATTTTGGGACATATTAATGTTGAGATTTATCATCAAAGATACATAATTTGAAATGCTCATTTGGCAATTAGTGACACAGGATTGAAATAAAAAAAGGCTAGGACTGTACATATTATTATATAAAAGGAAGAGAGGTAGGACAGATGGGAAGGCTTAGAACACCTGAGAACATATTGGCAAGATGAATCGTACAGCAATGACTCCTTAATTAAGACTCCTTAATATGGTAGCTGGCAAAGCCTGGTGGGATCAGAACCAGGAGAACATTGTACACAATTACAGTCAAATTGTATCTGTGATGACTAACTTTGATAGAATTGGCCCTTCTCAGATATGTAAGATTCCATGAGAACTCCAAGATTCATGATGGAAAAGGCTATACATACGCAGAGAAAGAATTATGGAGTGTGAATGTAGATTGAAGCAAACTATTTGTGCTGTCTCACTCTCCCCCCATTTCTTCTTTGTTGTTGTTCATTCCATAGGTTATAATTCTTCTTGACAACCTGACTATTGTGAAAATATGTTTAACGTGAAGGTATATGTAGAACCTATATCAGATTGCATGATGTCTTGGGGGTAGGGGGGGAGGAGAAGGAGGAGGAGAAAATTTGGAACTCAAAACCTTGTGGAACTGAAAGTTGTAAACTAAAAATAAATAAATTTAAAAGAGAAGAAAAAAGAAATCCCTTTCTCCTTAGTTGCATTCTCTTCCTGATCACACCCTCTAACTGTAGGTGTTCCTGAGGGTTGTGTCCTGGCCTCTCTTCTCCTCTGGTTCCATGCTATTTCACTTGAAGATCTCATTAACTTCCATGGAATTAATGGTCATCTCTCTGCTGATCCTCAAGTCTACCTATCCTACCATAATTTTTTTTTTACTCACCTCCAAACTCACATCTTCAAATGCTTTTCAGATATCTCAAACTGGATTTCCAGTAGATATCTTAAGCACAGTATGTCCAAAGCAGAACTCATTATCCTTTTCCTTAACCTCTTTTTCCCACATTCCATATTACAGAGCGCAACACTATTCTCTCAGTGCCTCAGTCATACAACCTATGAGTCATCCTGAATTCCTCACTATCTTCTCCCTCCCATATCTAATCTGTTGCCAAGGCCTATTTATTTCACCTTTGCAACCTTTATCATATAAGCCCCCTTCTCTCAGCTCACATTTTCACCCCCTAAAGCAGGCCCTTATCACCTCCTGCCTGAATTATTGGAATAGCCTACTTAGGACACACTGCCTGCCTCAAGTCTCTCTGCACCCCAAACTATCCCTTTTTCAGACACTAAAGTGATTTGTCCTAAAATTTAGATTTGATCATTTCACAGGCAGACAGACACACTCACACACACACACACACACACACACACACACAGATACAGACACAGACACAGAGAGACCATACCCAATAAACTTCACTGGCTCATTATTGCCTCTAGGATGAAAGGATGAAATATAAAATGCTGTGTTTGGCTTTCAAAATGTTTCATGAGCCCCCTCCTACTTTTTCAGACTTTTTATACTTTACTCCCAGCCAAGTACTTTTTTATTCAGCATTACTGGCCTCCTGACTGCTGCATGAACAAAACAATTCATCTTCCATTTTTTTTTGACTGTCCCCCATGCTTGTGTTATCCCACTTCTGATTCAACTACTGACCTCCCTGGCTTTGGTTTAGTTCCAATTTAAATTCTATAGAAAGCCTTCCTTAATGCCTCTTAAACTTAGTGCCTTCTTTCTATAAATTATTTCTTATTTATTCTGCACATAGCTTACTTAGCATAAATTTGCTTGCCTCTTGCCTCCTCTAATATATTGAAAGCTACTTAAGGATATGGACTTTCACCTCTTTTGAATATCCAACTCTTAGCATAGTGCCTGACACATAGTAGGAGCTTAATAGTTGTCTATTGTTTGAGGAATTATTGAATTAATATCATTTTGATAATGGACCAAAATGGTGAAGTAGAAAGGAACAGTACACCCACTGTTATCTTACTATGAAACAAACAATAAATATGATCCAGATACCCTTAGGAATGAAAGTGAAAGGTTTCAGACCTCTGAGGTAAGAAATCACCTGAAAGATGGATGAAAAGTCAAAGACATTGTGCTAAAAGTCTGAAGGCCTAACTTGGAAGAAATCCACGGAGGGACTAAACTGAAAATGAAAGGCTTTTGCAAAACCTGCTTTAAGGGGGAAAATGTTGTCTCAATATGAAAAAAAAATCCTATCTTGAAATTGACAGCTGATTTTACCATTTTGGCAGGGGGGAGAGCTTGGTGAATAGAATAGGGATAGAGTATGAAAGAAAAGTGCCTTAACATAGTGAGTTGAATGAAAATACAGAGTCCTTCTTTTCTCTTCCTTCCCCTTAAGGAAAGCAACTAAGTCTCTCCCAGTACACGTGGGGAGCCTCAGAAATAAAGAAGATTATATAAAGGTTTCTTCTTTCCCACTCTCCTCTTCCAAAGGAAAGAGTTTTAAGCAGATTAATTTGAGGAGAGAATAATTTTGTGGTCCATGTAGATGGAAAAGTCACAGGATGAAATCTTAAACCAAGGAAAGGGAGAGTCTGATCTAAAGAAAGATTACCAGTGCAAATGAAAGGTTCAAACTTAATTTGATCCTTAAAATAGAGGAGAACTAGAACTCAACTCCGAAGGCCTCAAAAACAAAAATGAGTAAGTTAAATAAAAAGAAATTTTTTATTCATTAATCAAAGACATGGATGACACAAAGGTTAACCAAACTCAGAAGATGAGAATAACTAAAAGAAAAGACCACCAACCAAATCCTCAAAGGAAAATAAACAAATAACATCTTGCCCATAAGAACAACTGGAATTCTTCAAAGAAATAATGTAAGGGTATAATATGTAACATAAATTAAGAGAGAGCTATAGAGGAAAGAATTGGGAAATGGATCAACTGCCCAAAAGAAGAGGAACCAAACCTTCCCTATTAACAAACTACACAAGAATTTTAATGGACTAAGTAGATATCAATAGCTCCAGGAAAAAAAAAAAAAGATGCTGCAGTTATGTGACAGAGTGGCTAGAGCACTGATCCTGGAATCAGGAGGAACTGAGTTGAAACCCAAATTCAGACCGTTACTTGTGATTCTGCACATGTAAGGTAACCCTGATTGCTGAGAGACAGACAGACAGAGACAGACAGACAGAGACAGAGACAGACAGACAGAGACAGAGAGAGAGAGAGAGAAGCAGAGACAGAGAAAGAGAGACAGAGAGAAAGAGAGAGAGAGAGAGAGAGAGAGAGAGAGAGAGAGAGAGAGAGAGAGAGAGAGAGAGAGAGAGAGAGAGAGAGAATAGAGGAAAATTTAAAATATGTCCTGTGGAAAACTAATGACTTCAAAAACAGATCAAGTAAAGACAATTTAAGAATAATAAAGTCACGTGAAATCTCTAAAAAATGACATTTAATTTATCATATTTTGAGAAATCACTAAAGAAAATTGACCAGAAATATTAGAATAACAGAAAAAATGTAAAAATAGAAAGAATCCAGAAAAACCTCTACAAAGTAGCTCCAAAAGAAAGTTTCCTGGGAATATCATTGCTAGAACCAAGAGCTTTAACAAAGAAGAAACAATACAAAAAGCATCCAGAAAGGGAAAAAGAAAAATGAATATTGCGGAAATACAATCAGAATCAAACCAAATGTAACAGCTACGACTTTAACAAAAAGTGAACTTGGACTGAGATATTACAAAAGACAAATGATAAAGCATTTTAGACAAGAATAACTTATCCAGAAAAGTAAAGTATAATCCTACAAGGAAAAAGAGATAGACCTTCAATATAATATGGTATTCTAAAATACTATTTATTAAAAAAGCAATTTTGAAATACAAGTATCAGGGTCTGTAGCAGCAAGCACCCCAAGCACGTCCTCAGGGTTTGCTGCCCATACAGGTTCTTGGATCTGCTTTGTTAAAGGAAAGCAACTCAAAATGGGTTAACAAGCTTACTTTAATCAGTCAGACATATATCGTTTACCTTGTTCAGGGGAAAAAGGTCAGCACCCCAAACTTCAAAATATACAGACAGAATTATCAAGACATTAACAGATCAAGTAGATAGGTTTCCAAACTGTCCAACCATTACATCCATACCCAGTCAACATCTGGGTTTCCACATCTGGGTTTTTCAAAGCCGGGGGACTCTCAACAACGGCTTCCCATAATTCAGATCAAATCACAGAACACTTCTCAAAGTGAGTCCTAAAACAAAGCTACACATCAGGGCATATATAGCCTTCTCCTGGCTCAGAGAATGTAACAACCTTATTGACCCACTGGCCAATCAAGAAGTATCTACTGAAAAACAAGCCTCCCACCCCAGGCTTCAGGTGCACTTTAGCCTAGGGGCAGGGAAGATCTTTAAAATTTACATTTACATTACAGGGTCAAGAGAAAAAAAGTGAAATATAAGAAGTGAGTTTATAAAAATGAAATATTTAAATTCAGTTGGATA
>NW_027185761.1:7841728-7880896 GCF_028583685.1 Petaurus breviceps papuanus | reverse complement strand
CTTTCTTTCTTTCTTTCTTTCTTTCTTTCTTTCTTTCTTTCTTTCTCCATATAATGTATCATACCCTAACCTGCAGGTGGTCTTCTGAAAGGGAATTTTCATCTCTGAGATTTTGTTTTGTTTTGTTTTTCTCTTAACTCCAAATCACTCTGATCCCAGAACAAGCTCTACTTGGTCTTTGTTTGAGCCCACTTTGGCACAGAATGAATGTAAAATACAATTGTTTCTATTTTGGACAGGTACCCTGTACGTCTTCCCTTCCAGATCCATTTCTTTAAAGCGTCCATTCTTTGCCTCATTTTTTTATTGTCTTAATCACTGAATAGGTGCTGCTTTAGTCAAACTGAGACCAGTTAAAGACCTTAGCCTGAAAAGGCCAAGGTTCTTCATTGCATCTTTGCCCATCTCCATTTTCCCCTGATCCATATCTGGCACAGGATCTAGATGGTTCCAGAGGAGAGAGTGAAGTTGATGATTTTGCACATTCCCCCCTCACTTAAATCCAATATGAAAACTTTAAAAGATGGGGGAAATTCACTTAAATTTCACTTTTGTTTAAACTGTTTTAATGAAGGCAAAACACAAATACATACAAAAAGACTTTAATGTAGAAATACATTTACATCAATAGGGATATATATATATATATATATATATATATGGGAATAGGAAAGAAAAAAAGGAGAATATAAGAGAAATTGCAGATTGAGAGAAGGATTAAGCATCAGCAAAATTAGCTCAAAATTTGAAGAGTGGATACTAAAGATGGAAAAATAAAATAAAATTAATTTAACCAAAAAGGAATTAGGATTATATATAAGAAAAAGTATAAGAAAAAAGAACAAAGGGAAATCAACAATGGACTTTGAATGTGAATGGAATATACTCACCCATGAAATAGAAGTTTAGTAAAACAGATTAGAAAACAAAATAAATATTATGTTGTTTAAAATAAACACACATGAAATGTAAAGGCTCTCACTGAGTTAAAATAATGGATTGGAGCAAAATCAATTAAGCCAAAGCTGAACACACACATGCACATACACACACACACACACACACACACACACACACACACACACACAGACACAACCACAGTTAGTAAGGTAGTAATTGTGATTTCAGATAAGGCAATAAAAAATAGACAAAGTTAAAATAGACAATGAGAAAAAAAACCTAAATATTGTTGAAATTAACTGACAATAGGTCCCTTCAACTTATGTGTGTGTGCATTCCATGACGTAGCTTCTAAATAGTTAAATAAAAATTAGAAGAAAAAGAAATACAAGAAGAAATGGATAATAATGTAATATTTGGGGTGTGTGGGTGCATGTGTGTGCTTGTGAGTGTATGGGGAGGGGCATTATACAACTTTAAGTCCTGTCTAAATTTAAACCAAAACTGCCAAGAAAGAAGTTAAGGATATGAAAAGAATTTTATAAAAAAAAAAAAAGGTTGGAGGGGAGGGAAGTTAGAAGCAGACACTTTTGAAAAGGGACAGAGTCAAAGAAGAGAATAGAACAAGTTGGGGGATAGGATGGAGGGAAATATAATTAGTCTTTCATGATATATCCATTATAGAAATATTTTGCATAGCTACACATGTACAACCTCTATGGAATTGCTTGTCTTCCCAGTAAAAGTGGATGATGAGGGAGGAAGGGAAAGAATCTGGAATTCAAAGTTTTAAAATCAAAGATTTAAAAAATAGTATTTTTTTTACATGCAACTGAGAAATAAGATATATAGGCACTGGGATATAGAGATGCATCTTGCCCTACTGGAAAGTTGGAGAGGAAATGGGGGACAATATAGGAGAGAGCAGATTAGGGGAGGGGGGCATGCAGTGGAATCGCTATTTTGGGGTGGTGAGTAGGGAAAAGACAGGGAGAAAATTTGTAACTCAAAATCCTGTGGAAATAGGGGCTGCTAAGTGGTGCAGTGAGTAAAGTGCTGGCCCAGGAGTGGGGAGGACCTGAGTTCGGTTCCGGCCTGAGACACTTAATAACTACACAAAAACACTAGCCGTGTAAACTTGGGCAAGTTACTTAACCACAATTGCCCTCCAAAAAGACACAAAAAATCCTGTGGAAATGAATAATGTAAACTAAAAATAAACATAAAATTTAATTTAAAATAAAAAGGTCTGAGAGACCTCTAATAATTATTGAATACAACTTTCTAAAGTCTAAATATTTTGCAAGTGTTTATTTATTAGACCTCTATTAATTTTTTAATTTAGTATTTTATTTTCCCCATTTACAGGCAAAAATATTTTTAACATGCATTCCTAAAACATTTAGTTGCAAATTGTCTCCTTCCCTCCCCCCCAAGCCCCCATTGAGAAGACAATCTGATATATTATACATGAGTAATCATTCAAAACATTTCCAATAATAGCCATGTTGTGAAAGAAAACATAAAAAGCCCAAAACAAAATACACAAATAAACCTCAAAAAAAAAATAAAGTATGCTTTATTCTGTATTCAGATACCATCAGCTCTTCCCCTGGAGATGAGTATCATTTTTCACCATAAGTTCTCCAGAGTTGTCTTGGATCACTGTATTGTTAGGAATAGTTAAGTCATTCATAGCTGATCTTCTTGTAATATCCCTGATTCTTTGTACAAAGTACATTATACTTTGCATCAGCTTATGTAAGTCTTTCCAGGATTTTCTGAGAGAATCCTGTTAATTGTTTTTCATAGCACAACAGTATCCCATCATAATCACATACCACAATTTGTTCAATTTTCCCTAACTGATGGGTATATCTTCAACTTCCAATTCTTTGGCCCCAGAAAAGAGCTGTTATAAATATTTTGTACATATAGGTACTTTTCTTTTCTTTTTTCTTTTGTTTTGTTTAGTTTTCTTTTCTTTCTTTTTGTTTTTTATCTCTTTTGGAATGCAGGCCTAATAGTGGAATTGCTAAGTCAAAGAGTATGCATGGTTTTATAGCCCTTTCAGCATAGTTCCAAACTTCTCTACAGAACGGGTAAATAAGTTCACAACTCTACCAACAGAAAATTAATGTATCATTTTCCCCGACATTCTCCTCCACCATTTGTCATTTTCCTTTGTCATTTCCTTAGTTTCCTAATAGTCACTCTAATAGGTATGAGATAGTACATCAGAAATGTTTCAATTTTCATTTCTCCAAACAAGAGTGATTTATCACATTTTTCCCCCATATGGCTATAGATAGCTTTGATTATTTCATATGAAAACTGTTCATGTCTTTTGATAATTGATCACCTGAATAAATGACTTATTTTTTATATATTTGATTCAGTTCTCTGTTTGAGAAATGAAGCCTTTATGAGAGAAACTTGTTTCAATGGTTTTTCAGTTACTATTGCTAACTGTATTCATCCTTTCATTCTCCCCCACATTTTAATTCTATTATCTCTCTTGTTTCACTCCATCCCTCCTCAAATATATTTTGCTTCTGACTACCCTGACATACAATCTGGCCTCTTTTCTATCACCCCTCTACCCCCCACCACCTTTTCTGATTCCCTTCCCTTCATCCTTTCCTATAAAGTAAATTAGATTTCTACACCAAATTGAATATGTATCCTATTCCCTCTTTGAATCAATTCTGATAAGAGTAAAATTCACTTTCTCTCCATCACCTGCCCCTTTTCCATTTCACTGTAAAAGCTTTTTCTTGCCTATTTTATGCAAGATAATTTACCACATTCTACATCTCCCTTTCCTTTTCTCCCAGTACATTTCCTCTCTCACTTCTTAATTTCATTTTTTAGATATGATCCCTTGATATTCAACTCACACCTGTGCTTTCTATATATACACCTTCTGTCTGCCCTAATAATGACAAAGTTCTTATGAGTTACAAGTATCATTTCCCATGAAGGAATTTAAATAGATTAACCTTATGAAGTTCCTTATGATTTCCCTTTCCTGTTTACCTTTTCATGTTTCTCTTGGGTCTTGTACTTAAAAGTCTAATTTTCTATTCAACTCTGGTCTTTTCATCAAGAATGCTTGAACATGCTCTATCTTATTGAAAAATTATCCTCCCCTCCCCCCAGAAGGATTTTTTTTCAGTTTTGCATGATAGGTGGTTCTTTGTTATAATCCTAGCTCCTTTTCCCTCTGGAATATCACATTTCATGCCCCCAATTGTTCAATGTAGAAGCTGCTAAATTTTGAATTTTCCTGACTATGGCTCCACCATACTTTAATTATTTCTTTCTGTCTACTTGCAATACTTTCTCTTTGACCTGGAAAATCCAGAATTCACTAGGATATCCCTAGTAGTTTTCATTTTGGAATCTCAGGAGGTGATCAGTGGAATTTTTCCATTTCTATTTAACCCTTTGGTTCTGGAATATCAAGAAAGTTTTCCTTGATAATTTCTTTAACGATGATGGGCATGGCTTTCAAGTAGTTCAAAAAAAAGTTTAAATTATCTCTTCTGGAACTATTTTCCAGGTTTGCTGTCCTTCCAATGAAATATTTCACACTGTCTTCTGTTTTTTTTCCTAATTCTTTTGGTTTTGTTTAATTGTTTCTTGATTTCTCAAAAAGTCATTAGCTTCCAATTGCTAATATTTAAGTAATTATTTTCTTCAGTGATTTTGGTGCCTGTTTTTCTATTTGATTAATTCTGCTTTTTAAGGCATTCTTCTCATTGACATTTTATATCTCTTTTAAAATTATGTCTAGTCTTTTTTTAAGGTATTATTTTCTTTGGTATTTTTGTGTGTATTTACTAAGTTGTCAACTCATTATTTGTGATTTTTTTTGTATCACTCTCATTTCCTTTTCCAATTTTTCCTCTGCCTCTCTGTAATGGCAAGCAAAGTAATACTTTGCTGCTTATTTCAGCTATTTAAGTGCCTTGGAGACTTGCCTATCAAAAGTCTTTGCTGGAATCAGTATATATTTTGTTGTCCTTAATATGCCTAAGGGGATTAGAAGACCTTACCTGCCCTCAATAGGCCTAAGGAAATTTAAAGACCTCCCTGCACTTAACACAAAGCTCATGGTGGGAGGAGCTTGCCAGAAAAGGGGAACAAGAAGAGTGGAACAGGAAGAAGCAGAAAAGAGAAAAGTTCAAGTAAAACTGGGACCAGGTAGAACTGAGGGGGAGGATGCTTCTGATTTCAGCATTGTTAATCTATGTTACTTGCTGGGAACTGAGAGATTGCTAGTGATTTCAGTGGTCTGTTGATTTGGGTTTCTTTTTGTGAACTGAGAGAGAGAATGTTTGTGATGTTGGCCTCTGTAGCATTCTGTCTGCTGTTCTGTCAGACAAAAATTACCCTATCTGCTGTTCTTAGACAGAAGTCCTGATAGAGTTCTTCACTACTGTTACAGAAGTCCTGGGACTTTAATGTTGATATATCTTTGATTTCTCAGACAGAACCCTTCTCTCTTGATTTGTGTTACTTTGTCAGACAGAAAATGAATTGAGATGATACTGCTAGTAAGATGTGTAGATGTTGTTGTATCTCTATTAAACTTAATTTGTGTGAACATTGTAGCTCTGTTAAGCTTTGTCTTCCTAGAAACAGAAACTTCAAAGTGCTTCAAGTGAAGCAATCCCTGTAAGCTGAGATGTGAAACAGGAGTGGAAAGCTGCTTACCTGTGAATCCAGGCAAGAGTTGGGTGAATCTAGGCAAGAGCTGGGAGTGATCAGTCCATGGAAGAGGAGCCATGGAGTTTGGAAGTCAGCCTAAAGTAAAGACGAAAGACTTCACTTGGGTACTCTGCATTGACTGATGACATTGTGACTTTTTTTAATTTTTTGTGCTCTTTGGAGGGCAGTTAGGGTTAAGTGACTTGCCCAAGGTCACATGGCTAGTAAGTGTTAAGTGTCTGAGGCTGGATTTGAACTCAGGTTCTCCTGACTCCATGGCTGGTGCTCTATTCACTGTGCCACCTAGCTGCTCCAAGATTGTGACTTACTATGACCAAAGGGTGGGTGGTGTTTGTACTTTCTGCTACCACTTAAGGTTAATTGGTTTAAGGATGATCAGAAGCTAACCTCCTGTCAAGTGTAAAGCCATGCATGAGCAGCTTTCCAGAGGACTGCTGCTGTGAACAGCTTTCAAGGTTGTGATTACGTAATATAGCAAATTCTCTATTCAATAACAAATCATAGCAAAACATTCACAGAAAATGAAGGTTCAGCATCCACAATGTTACAGCTTATCACAGAAAATCAAAATACAGCATTCACCAACTCACAACTCAACAACTTATCACTAAAATGGCCACATAGTTTTCAACAAAGTGATCACATCGTTTTCAACAAAGTACTATCATTTAGTAACTCATTCATTCAATCATCCTTAAGGAGGCTAGGGATACAAAGTATGAAAGGTCAATGTCTTCCACCTATGAGACACAGTAAGTTAGAAATCAGTCACTATTCAGTCATCAGTTATTACTCAGTACCCTCTCAAAGGGTAGTAGAAAACACACAGGCCATCTACCCCTCAGTCACAAGTAAGTTACAAATTAATCAGTCACTACTCAGCATCCAGGGAGAGGTCTTTTCATCTTGACTTGAGGAAGGTAGCTCCTACCTGAATCAACCAAACTATCACCTGGGGTCAAAGGCAGACAGCTCCCAGTTCCTTATCCAGCTCTACATGCAGTTTCTGCTCCACATTGAAACTCTCAGTGTACAGTTCATCTCAAATCCTTCACAGTCCCTGTGCCTGGGAAGACAAGGCTTAACAAAGCCACAGAACATGCATACACATTAACAAAGTTACAATAATATTTTTACAAAATACTGGCACCATAGTCATGCTTCCTCAGACTTCTACAGCTCTGGCTGGCCCTTGGATGTCCTCAGAAGGTCCAGCTAGCCATCAGAAGTTCTGGGCAGCTCCAGCTGGCCCTTGGAAATCCTTGGCAACTCTGGCTGGCCCTCAGAAGTCTTCATAAGATCTGTTCTCAAAATCAAAATCCAGCCTCCACAGTGGCTTGCTCCAAGAAATTCTGTCTCAGTTCTCAATTCTCATTCCTCTTCCCAATTCTTCTCAATTCTCAGTTCAGTCTTCATTCCAGCAGCAGCTGCCCTGCTTCCATGACACTGTCCCCAAGAAGGTGTCACTGTCCTGCTTGTGCTCTTCCTTATATATGACATAGCTCCTCTCTTTTCAACCCCTTCCTGTCACATCAGCAACAGGGGTTCATAGCTTCTGTTTCTTTAACAGAGGCTTAATACGAAACTAGGTGTTAAGTACCTGTCAGCTTTCTAATACAATAGGATCTTCAAATTTCATTACCATTATATCAAGATGAAAGAAGACTTTACTTGGACACTCTGTATTGACTAAGGAGATTGTAACTTACTGAATGCAATGTTTTGTTAAAGACTGTGTGGCCACATTAGTAATAAGTTGTTACGTTATGTTGGTGTGAATACTGTGCTTTAATTTATTAATGTTATGCTTTAGTTTATTGCTGAGTAAATAGAAAGTTCACTATACTATGGAATTAGATGCTTAAAGTGATACTTAAAGTTATTCACAGCAGCAGTCCTCAGGAGAGCTGTTCAGGATTGGCTTTACCCTCTCTTACTTATTTTAAAAATCATTTTTAAGCTCTTCCATGGCCTGAGGCCAATTCATTATTTTCTTGAAGGCTTTGGATATTGGAATTTTGAGTTTGCTTTCTTCTGAGTGTGTTTCGAACTTCGTTGTCACCATAGTAACTTTGATGGTCTTAATGTTTTTTTTCTATTGTTTGCTCATTTGCCCAGTCTATTAGTTGACTTTTAACTCTTTGTAAAAGGAAAGATCTGCTTCCAGTCTAGAGGTCACACTGTGCCAAACTTCATGGATTTTGTGCAATTGTTTTCAGAGATAGTTCTAAGGACCTGTCAATTTTCAGTTCCTCCAAGGTGATATGATGTAAGAATAGTTGTTTATTATTCTCTTGGCCTGTGTTCCAGTCTAAGAATGAGGACAAGCACTCTTTTCTGCCCTGGAACTTTAAGGAGGGTCCCTACCCTGCTGCAACCACAAGCTCTGGTGTGCTAGTGCTCCTCCCAAATCTGGGACTTTCACCCAAGACTGTAACTTGGGTCCAAGTCTGGCCAAAACAGCAGAGTGGTGGGGCAGCTAGCCAAGAGACCCCTGTAATCTACTTCTGTCCAGTTGTTCAATTCCTTTACCATATGTGGGCTTAGAGGTTCAGAAGCAGCCACTGCTAATAGTGATTTATTGGTGCCCAAGGCCTGTTCCTGGCTTGCTGGGGCTGGGGCTGCATTGGCACAGCCTTCAGTAACCTGCACTCCTCTCTCACCCTGGTGTACCAGACCTTTACATATATGTGTATATATGTATATATATATATATATATACACATATATATATGTATATATGTGTGTATATATATTTATATATATATATATATATATATAAGATATGGTAAGAAAAGGATTACAAACCCATTGAACATTAAGTAATATTATTCTAAAGAATCATAGTCAAATAAATGATAGAAAGTATAGGTTATTTCATTAAACTTAATAATAAAAATGAGACAACACTCAAAAATATTTGACATTACTGCCAAAACAGTCTGTTGGGGGAAAATTGTAGCTATAAATATTTTAATTCACTAAAAGACAAAAATAAATAAATAAATGAATTGGGATTACAACTAAAAATACTAAAAGAAAATAGAATTAAAAAGTTAAAAACACCTAAAAATTCTGAGTTAAAGAGTAAATGGATTAAATTAAAAATAAATCAAATTAATATAGAACTGGAGACATTTAAGAGAATAAGTGAACCACTAGTTGATTTGATGAAAATAAGAAAATGAAAAAAAAATAAAATTACAATTATCAAAAATGAAAAAGGAAAATGCATAGCAAATGAACAAATAAAAGGTATAATCAGAATTTGTTATGCCAAATTATAACTTAATATAAATTAATATATAAGTGTAAAATAATCAAATTCAGAGAATAAGAAATAGTATATTTTCTTTTCTCTTTTGCGGGTGGCTTGCAAGATGCTTTCCCAACAAAGACGCGGAAGCTCCTCAGGCACGTCAGCCACGGCCACTGGCACACTGGCAAGCACCAAAAGCAACCTGGTGGCCATGGCAATGCAGGAGGGCTGCACCATCACTGGATCAACTTCGACAAATATCATCGAGGTTATTTTGGTAAAGTGGGTATGAGGCATTACCACTTGAAGAAAAACCAAAGCTACTGCCCAACTGTGAACCTTGGTAAGCTGTGGACAGTGGTCAGTGAGCAGACCAGGATTAATGCTGCCAAAAACAAGGAGGGCATTTCCCCTATCATTGATGTTGTACGGTAGGGCTACTACAAAGTCCTAGGAAAAGGGAAACTCGCCAAGCAGCCAGTCATTGTGAAGGCGAAGTTCTTCAGCAGGTGAACAGAGGAAAAAAAATCAAGGGCGTTGTTGGAGCCTTTGTCCTTGTGGCATAAACATCCAACTTTAGCAAATAAAACACACGACTTCATTGTTAAAAAAAAAGAAGAAATAGTATATTTAAAAAACTAATTTCACATGAAGTAATTGAACAAGTCATAAATGAACGTTAAAATTAAAAAGAAAATAATAGCAAAGTTAAATGAACATACAAACAACACAACAGGCCTAGATAGGTTCACAAAGGAATCATATCACTTTTAAAAAGAAAAGTTAATTACAATATTGTATGATATTTTTTATTAAAGAAAGTATGGATCCTACATTTCTTCCATGACACAAGTGTATTCTTTAATACCTAATCCATGCAGAGACAATAAAGGAAAAATTATATACCAATAACCAAAATGAACATAGATATAAATATTTACATAAATATTAGAAAGGAAACTTAGAAAATATATCAAAATGTTATACATTGTTACCATGTTGGATTTATATAAGGGATATACAGTTGGTTATATTAAGAAAATTGTAAAGTTAATTAGCAATATTAATAACTAAATAAAAATAATTACATCAATAGATAACCAAAAAATTTTTTGGCAAAATATACTAAACATTCATGTCTCCTAAATGAAATATAAAACACAAGCAAAATGGCACTTTGTTTAAAATTATAAATATTATGCTTATATACGCATACATATATTATGTGTATATACTTACACATATGTATACACATGGGTGTCTGTGTTAAACACACACATATAATAGAGAGAATGTTGTTTTGCATATTATATACTCAAGTAAGCATATTTGTTAAAGGGAATTTGTTTTGATATATTTTTCCTTATTTTTCAGTAGGATGTGGGAAGAATAGGAAAGAAAATAGAGCTATTTGTTTCTTTTAATGGAGTTGTGTGGTTGCTGCTACAGACAAAAAATATTGCCTACACTTTCAAATGATGTCATTATATCATGACTTTTACTTAATTCTCTTATTTTTATAGGAGATGCTCTCAGAATTGTTATAGTCTATAAATGTAATGTAAAAATCAATAAAATAAAAAATAGTATTTTATTTTAAGTGAAAACTCCTTAAAAGTGTTGCATATGACTTACGGTCTTAGAAAACTTTTCTTTTCAATTCAGTTCATTTCAAGAAATAACTACCACAATAAATAAATGTAAAAGCCACATATGAGCAAATGAGTAAAATATTATATAGTCATATTATATATTGCTTTATGCACAAGTTTAACATTAGTTATGAATCAATCTGCCACCTGCAAAGACACCATCATTCATTATCTTTATTCCTTCTCATCAGAAGGAGGACTTCTAGGACTTATCATATATCTTGTCTCTATAGCTAACCATATATATACTCATAATGCTTGCTTACTAAATTCTTTTTTTCATTTCATTTTTTATTAACTTCTCATCTACATCATTCATTTCTGCCAGATTTTGAGTTACAAATTTTCTCCCCATTTTTCCCCTACCCACCACCCCAAGATAGCAGTCCCACAGGATATCCCCACCTCCAATCTGCACTCTCCCATATTTTCTCCCATTCCCCTTTCGACTTTTCCTGCAGGGCATGGTAGATCTCTTTGCCCCACTGCCTTTATATCTTATTTCCCAATTACATATAAAATAGTACTAATGCACAATATATATATATATATATACACACACACATTTGATTTTAAAACTTTGAATTAAAGGTTCATTCCCTTCCTCACTTGTCACCCACCCTTACTGGGAAGATAAGCAGTTCAGTATAGGGTAGAAATGTGTAGCTAATGCAAAACCATATCACAGTAGATATATTGTAGAAGACTGACTATATTTCCCTCTTTCCTCTCCCACCTCTCACTTGTTCTATTCTCTACTTTGATCCTGTTGCTTTTCAAAAGTGGGTGCTTCCAACTTCCCTCCCCCACAAGCCTGCCCTCCCTTCCATCATACCCCCTCTCATTCCCTTCCCCCCTACTCTCCTGTAACGTGAGATAGCCTATTTAGTGTGTATTTCATTCCCTCCCCAAGCCAAATTCAATGAGAAAAAGATTGATCTATTCTCTTTTGCCTTCGTATTCTTCCCCTTCATTGTAACCATTATCCCTTGCCTCTTCTATATGAGATATTTTACCCCAGTCTGTCTCTCCCCATCTCCTCTCAGTATATTCCTCTCCCACATCTTAATTTCACCTTTTAAGTATCATCCCTTCCTATTGAATTGGTCCTGTGCCCTCTATCTATGTATACCTGTAAGCATATATACGCACATTCAGATATGTATTCAATGCCCATATACATACATATATATATATAAATTGAATATATGTATATATATATAAATTTATATTCCCTTCAACTGTTTTCATACTGAGAAAAGTTTCGTCAGTTACACTTATTGTTTTTCCATGTAGGAATATTAATAGTTCCACTTTGATAAGTTCCTTATGATTTCTTTTCCCTGTTTACCTTCTCATGCTTCTCTTGCTTCTTGTATCTAAATGTCACATTTTCTATTCAACTCTGGTTTTTTCAGCAAGAATGCATGAAAGTCCTCTATTCCACTGAATGACCATATTTTCCCCTGAAACATGACACTCAGTTTTGCTGGGTAGGTGATTCTTGGTTTTAATCCCAGTTCCTTTGACCTCCAGAATATCATATTCCAAGTCCTTCCATCCCTCAGTGTAGAGGCTGCCAGATCCTGGGTTATCCAGATTATGTTTCCACAATATTCAAATTGTGTCTTCCTGGCTGCTTGTAATATTCTCTCCTTAATCTGGGAATTCTGGAACCTGGCTATAATATTCCTAGGAGTTTTATTTTTGGGATCTCTCTCAGGAGGTAATTGGTGAATTCTTTCAACCTCTATTTTGCCCTCTGGTTCTAAAATATGAAGCCAGTTTTCTTTGAGAACTTCCTGGAGGATGATTTCTAGGTTCTTACTTTGATCATGGCTTTCAGGTACTCCAATAATTTTTAAATTCTCTCTCCTGGATCTATTTTCCAGGTCAGTGGTTTTTCCCATGAAATATTTCACATTGCCTTCTATTCTTTCATTTGTTTGGATCTGTTTAACAGCACCTTGACTTCTTATAAACGCATTAGCTTCCATTTGCTCCAATATAATACTGAATCAATTATTCTCCTCAGTGAGCTTTTGAGATTCTTTTTTCCATCTGGCAAATTCAGCTTTTTAAGGCATTGTACTCCTAATTGCCTTTTTGAACCTCTTTTGCCAATTGAGTTAGTCTATTTTTAACACTTTATTTTCCTCCATCAGGCTATTGACTCTCATTTCATAATTTTCTTGCATCATTTTCATTTCTCTTCCCAATTTTTCCTCCACTTCTCTTATCTCCTTCTTAAGGTCCTCTATGGCCTGTAACTAGCTCATATTTCCCTTTGAAGCTTTTGGTGCAGGAATTCTGACTTTATTGTCTTCCCCCTGTTCTGTGGTTTGCTCTTTTTTGTCCCCCAAATAGGAGTCTAATGTTGGAATCTTCTGTCTGCTTTGTTTCCTTTGCCTGGTCATGTGTCCCCTCAGTTACTTGACCCCTGGGCTTTTTGCCACAGTACGGTTCTGCCACCAGACAGGGTAGCTTTCATCCCAAATTCTGGGGTTTTCTCCGCTGCCGGAGGTATTAGATGGGTGCCCTCTCTGAAGACTCCCCATGCTCTGCCAAGCTGGACACTCACCCCAAGACCTCCACCCTAGACTGCAATCCAAATCCAAGCAGGTCAAAGCAATTGCGATTACCCCTCAGAGTAGTCGCTTGGTCCCCCTACCCTCTGCAGGCCAGAAGCTGAAGCTGCCATGTGGCACTGGTTGGGGTTTCTCAGCGGCTTCTTGCCCTGCGGGAAAATGCCGACAGACTCCCACTTACTGGGTCCCAAAGTCCAGACTGCACTGACCTCTCACTTTTTCCTTCGCATCTATATGTTGATAATTCTGGAAAGGGCAACAGCTGCTGCTGATCCAGAGTCCCTCAGGCCCACCGTGGGGCTAAAACCTCCAGCTCACATGGTCCTGGGCTTGGCTCCCAGAGCACGGCACTGGTGATTCCTGCCAGCCTGCCGGGCTGTCCTCAGTGTTAGGTTAGCTTCTCTGTGTCATTTTGTGGGTTCTGCAGCTCCAAAGTTTGTTCAGAGTCCCTTTTCACATTGATTGGGGATGGTGGAAGCTGTAGCTACTCAGAGGTCCTGCTTCTACTCCACCATCTTGACTCTGCCCCTGCTTTCTAAATTCTTACAACCTCTTCATGTTTCCAACTACACTGTAGCTTACTTTTCTATTTTGCAATGTCTCCTCTAATTAGAGTATCAGTTCCTTGAGAAAAGAGACTGTTTCAATATTTTTTTATTTATATCTTCAGTGCTTAGCAAAATTTAATGCTTAAAATTAACTTTTAATTCACAAATTCATTCATTCATGAACCTTTCTAATATTCAGTATTCCTAGTACAAACCAACATAATCAATAACAAAAACATTAATTTACTACATAATCAATAAAACATTTCATAGTTCATCAAAATAAAATATACACATGCAAAAATATCGATGAGGTAAGAGATCAAGGATTAAAGATAAAAGATCCTCAATAGAACCTAGGAAGTCTTCAGAATTATCTGCTCTATTACCAATGAAGTGTTCTCAGAGAATTAAGACCAGAAATATAATTTAGACTAAAATAAAAACTTCTATGTGGTTAAAAATTAGGTCATGAATAAGCAAAAAAAAAAATCCATTGGATTAATTAAAAGTATAATGGAAAGCAAAATTGGTCATTCCCATACACTTTATCAAACCACCCTAAAGTTTATGTCTTCTTTTTGTTGATTATCTCTAATCTTTTTTGTATATTTCTACTTTGCACCTATTTATCTATATCTATATTCATCTGACTAAAGTAATCTTCTTTGATCTGTGACCCTGGGCAAGCCATTTACTCTGTTTACCTCAATTCATTCAACTCTAAAAGTGTAATGGCAAGCACAGAAGTATTTTACATCTCATTTCAGCTATTGAATTAATACCTTGTTTCAGTTCAAGTTTCTTTTCAGTGTTGTATCAAGTCTGTTAAGAAACAGAACATGTTAACCCCACAATTTGTGAACCCTAGAACTCATGAACTCCTGCAACAGTGAGGGGAGGAGCTAATGACCATATATAAAGACAGTTCCAGGCTATAGAGACAGCAGAACTGAGAAAAGGACTCTTGTGGGGACAGAGTCAAGAAGGAGAAAAGCTGTGATATCATGGCACTCTGTCTGTTCTGTCTGTGTTGGTGTTTGTGATGTTTTGTACAAAAGCTCTGGAACCTTACTGGAAACCTGAAAGAGGATTTTCTGGTTGTATGTTTACAGAAGTCCTGGAGAAGGGTTTTGGAGGTCCTGGGATTTTACTGATTATTTATGCTGACCTCTTGGACATTGTTTGTGAGTCTGTGTTGATTTTTATGTTGATGATATTTGTTAAGTTCTCAGACCTTGTTGATGGATCTGAGCTGATTTCACAGGTAGATTACAGATGATGGTGCCAACAATGTGTATGAAAATTATTTTGGCTCTATCAAGCTTTATATTCCCAGAAACAGGAACTGTGAAGAAATTGAGGTGGACTGGACACTGTGAACTTCAGTATTGAATGGGAACTGGACAAAAAACTGAAAAAGGAGCTGTACAAGGAACTGGGTGTTGCCTGCCTTTGAACCCAGGTGACAGTTGGAGCTGGGACTATGGAAGAGGAACCATGGAAGCTGAGAGCCAGCCTTGAGTCAAGTTAAAAGAAGACTTTACTTGGATACTCTATACTGACTGAAAAGATTGTGATTTACTGTGACCTAGGGGTGAAGAACTTTGACTTTTGTACTTTGGGATTGAGTTAAGGATTTTGTGAGTTACAAAATGATTGTACTTTGTTTAAAACTATTTGATCACTTTAGTGAAAACTATGTGACCATTTTAGTGATAAGTTGTTGAGTTATGATATGATGAGTGCTGTATTTTGATTTTCTGTGATAAGTTGTAACATTGTGAATGCTGTATTTTGATTTTCTATGAATATTTTGCTCTGAATTGTCATTGAAAAATTGAGAGCTCACTATATTATGTAATCAGAACCTTGAAAGCTGTTCACAGCAGCAGTCCTCTGGAAAGGTGTTTATACATGGCTTTACAAAAAGTAATATTCATAATGGCACATACCTCATAGGGTGGTTATAAGTACCAAATAAGGGAATATCTTTTACATGCTTAGCACAGTTCCTAGCACACAGTAGTTAGTTCATAACTGCCACTTCTCTTCCCCCTTGGCATTCCCAGTACTTTGCACAATATTTTTGGCACATAATAAATACTTAACATGTACATATTGAAATTAACACTTGAACTGCAAAAGGAATAATGAGTTTCTGAACTAGATAGAATGTACTTATCTTGTCAGACCTGGAATTGCATAGCATATATATGTATAAATATAAAGTAACAAGTAGATAAATATTATATATGTTATATATGAATATATGTATATAGTAATAACAGCAAAAATCATTCAATTGTATTTCTACACCAAAATCATAATAGGACTCAGATTGAAGCTATCATATTTACCTTAACAAAAGAATGGTGAACATACTGGCTGAGGCCTATAATTTTTTTTTAATTTTCTTTTTTTTTCTTTATGGAGGGGGGAATGTGGGGCAATTAGGGTTAAGTGCCTTGCCCAAGGTCACACCGCTAGTAAGTGTTAGGTGTCTGAGGTAGGACTAGAAGTCATGCCCTCCTGGCTCCAGGGTCAGTGCTCTATTCATTGCACCACCTAGCCACCACTTACATTATTAAAAAATAAAATAAAATTATGGAATAGTGGCAGCTATAAACATTTATAGCTTCTATAAACATTTTAGAACATATAGGTTCTTCTCCTTTTTCCCTAATCATCTTTGGAAATAGACATAGTAGTGATATTGCTGGGTCAAAGGTTACAGTCACTTTAATAGGTCTTTGGAAATAATTCTAGATTGCTCTCTGCAGTGGTTGTATCAGTTCATAATTCAATGACTTTTGGTAGACAATCAAGGTCTAAAGAGACAAGGAATAGACTGTTTGGAAATTTGAGATGAAAGGTGAAGGATAGTGAGACAACCAAGGTGTTAAGGGCAATGGTAAGTGGTAGGATGCCACAGCTAGGTCACACAGTGGATGTAGTGTTGGGCCTGGAGTCAGAAAGACTCACCTTCCTGACTTGAAATCTGACCTCAAACACTAGTTATGTGACCCTGGCAAGTCACTTAATCCTGTTTGCTTCAATTTACTTTTCTATACAATAAGGAGGAGACTAAAACAACAAATCACTCCAGTACCTTTGTCAAGAGAACCCCAAATGGGATCACAGAGAGATGGACTTGATTGACAAATGATTAAATAATAAGGCATAGAATAAACTCAAAAAGAAGTAGTTGATTAGTGAGAAGCAGAAGATATGGGAGAAACAAAAATAGAAGGCTAAGCAGGTCGAAGAAACAAGTCAGGAGCTATGAAGAGCTAAATGAGAAGGAGGTGGAACAAAGCAAGCAAAAGAATAAATTGATAATTGAAAGAAAATAGAGGGTATTTCAGGAAATGATAAATAGGAGCACTAAGAAATAACGAGAGGGAGAGAGAAAAAGTTTGAGATAGGTCCCTTAGGAAGATACTGTTTGGATTTAAAAAAAATAATAAGATTTCTTGATAATATCACAAAACAATAATAAGTATTTTTAATCACAAAAGAAAACAAGAATTAGGTGTTTAGAACATAGAACATAGAGCACAGAACTGAAGTAGAAGCAATGCAAAGTGAAGCTACACTAAATAGATTTAGGCCCTGCCTACATGGTAGAATTTACAGGCTTTGCTGTAAAAATGAATCTGTCAGCTTCACTTACAATCATTTAATTTAGCTGACCTCAGAAACAATACACTTGCTTTTCTTTGAAGTGGACTGATCACTACAAAAATCCACCGAAGTCACTTCTATACCCTTCTGGACTTTTGGACCCTACTGGAACTACAGCTGATATGAATGTACTGAAAGAAGCTATATTCTCATATCATTTGTAGCCTGATTTGGAATAGATGATATTTTAGGATGAGTTTAGAAATAGCATGGACCGAACCAGGCTTAATTTGAAAAAGGAACAGGAAACTTGCATAATGTGTTGCATTTTGGGGGGGAGGGAGGGCTAAATAAGGGTTGAACAAGAAAGAGTGGTGCATTTTAATTTCATTGTTAAAAAGAAAAATCCCTATGACAAATGTCCTCTATAAATGGAGTTATGCATCTCCTTCTGGAGAAATTCTAGTATTAGAAAGTTGTTTGAGATTCCAAGAGATGATTTTTTCTTAATAAGAAAAAAAAAAAGAAACAAGATGCTACTTGGTAGTTTTAATTTCCTTAATACCTAATGGCAGAGGATGAAGGAGAAGTCCCTAAAAATTTAGAAATTTTTTTGAATATAACATTATTAGCTGATTATCTAAGGATGAGAAATTATTTTAAGTATTTTAATTATTTAATTTAAATTATTCCAAAATTAATTCATTTATAGGTATTTGAATGGATTAAAATGACACCTCTCTCCACCAAAGAAAAAAAAGACATGTAAAATAAAGTAAAATGACACCTCTAACTTCATGGCATTATAAATAATACTTCTTATTTTTTAGCAGGATTATATCAATACTGCTACACTGTGCCTGCTCCATTCCTTCCTTTCATCTCCACTAGTCACTATTACTCAACTCAATATCATTTGAAAAGTACCTTCTCAGAGACACTAACATCAATAACATTTTTGAAGGAAGGTTCTTAAAAATCATCAAAGGAAGAAATTTTGCAAAGAACCAGTGGGACCACTTAATGATCATAGTATAAAGGTGTCTTCGAAGATGAAAAGATGTCAGACAAACTTAATGCATTTTCCTTGGTCTTTCTCTGAAATATGTTTAGATAGATTCTCAAACATAAACCATGGCTAGAATCTGACAAGCAAGAAGTGATAGATCAAGTAGTAGTAAGTTCACAGAATGTCATTGTCCTAATGAATAAAATATCCAAATCATCTTTCATAATGTCATAGCTTTAAAGCTAAAAAAGACTTAGGAGGTCTTCTTTTCCAACCTTTGTATTTTTCAGATGAGGAAATTGACTGCCACAAATATAGAGTGGTAGGCTAAAGGTCACCCTAGTTCTAAGTGACAGAGGCAGAAACCAAAGCTACTTGTGTTGACTCCAAATTATTATGCAATCAACTGCACCACACTGCCTCAGTCACATGGAGTGAGTAGTAGAACAAGGATGAAAATCCAGTCTGACTTCAAATCAAATATTATTTCAGTGATCCTAAGCAACCTCCCTCTCCTAATATGATGAGCTTTGAGTCCTCAGGTATGTCATAAGAAACTACTCTAAAAAACTGGTTTTTGAGCACTGAGGATAAGTGACTTACCTAAGGTTATGCTGGAAGCATGTATCTTAGGAAGTTTTTGAACCTAGGTTTTCCTATATTTAAGGCCTATTTTTAAAAAATCTCCTACAACATGATTCCTGTAGCATTCAGGAATTACACATAATTGGTGCAATATTACCCATAAAGGAAGCATTAGGAATAACCCACAACTGATAGTGAATGCCATTTGGATTTACATTTTGCTAAAATTATTCTTTACAAAAGAAATGAGAATTTTTGATTAGTATTCATCCTTGTTTATGTCTTCTGTGGAATTGATAGAGCACTGAAGAAAAAAGTTACCTCTAAAGATGCATCTAGCAAATAATCTTGAATGATTTTTTTAATATATTTGTATGAGAAACTGTTGTAGAATCAGGCCTAAATAGGAATGTTTTCCTTTACTGCATCACAAAATTAGAGATTCAACATAGGAAGAAAACTATCATCAGAGCCATCTAATCCAATACAGATTGCAAAGATAACCCTTTCTAATAATGGCAACCTAGTACAAAAAAAATATGGAGGATTTGAAATAAGAAGACAACAGATTCCTAACTCTGAAACTTACTAGCTATATGATCTTTAGCAAGTATCTTATGTTCTCTGACTTTTAGCTTTTCCATCTGTAAAATTTTACAAAGAGCTGCAGAGTTGAATTCAGATTGAAAAAAACTACTTTCTCTGTTTCTTTTTCTTGTTTTGTTTTGTTTCCTTTTACCCACTGATCATTGCATCAGTTATAATCCTTATTTACAATCTGACTAATGATTAATGTGAAGATATTTTAGATCCTATATTTGAATGCACACCACTAGGACTGAGGGCGGAGGGGAGGAGGAGAGAAAGGGGGCGAAAATTTGAAACTCAAGGGACTATGGAACTGAATGTTGTAAACTAAAAATAAATAAATTCATTAATTTAAAATATTTTAAAAATAAAATAAAATTTTAGAGACAGATGAAAGGATCATTTCTATCTCAGAATCTATTATGCTATCATTTGTCTCAAAACAGTCACAATCTTTAAGAAAGTCTCTTTTACTTTGGAAAGAGGCAGACAGACCGATAGACATACAAACATATATACATGTATGTATATGTTTATGTATGTATGCATATGTATGTATATACCCATATGTCCCTATATAAGGTCAAATTTTCTCTCTTTGCTGCTTTCACTCATTACTTCTAGTTCTTGCCTTTGGGGCCAAGTATTAAAAGCCTAATTATTTTATGTGAACACACTCAAAATAGTAGAAGACTTCCAAGGCCTTCTTGATTATTGTCTACTACATAATAAACACCATCAGTGAATTTCATTGAGCTTCATATGGCATGGTCTCGAGGACTTTCACCTAATTGGTTGCACTTGAAATGTTGTCCCGATTGTCAATTTACTTCCTGAAATATGGAACTCGGAAATGGAAAATATGCATCAGGTGCAAATTTAGACACTATGCATCTCTTACTACAGTGTGATGATGCAATTGTTGTTTTGGTTGACATATCACATCATTCCCTCTTATAGATCTGGCAGTCCACTAAAATTCTAATTTATTTGCAGATAAATTTGTACCTAGAAACACTACCTATCATTAAAGCTCATTTTTAAATAAAAAAATGTTTACTCATATTCTAATCACCCTCTTTTTCCTGTATGTCTTTAAAAAAACAGTATTTTATCTTTTCCCAAATAACCATAAAGACAATTTTTAGCATTCATTTTTACAAGATTTTGAGTTCCAAATTTCTCTCTGTCCCTCGCCTTCCCTCTTCCAAAAAATGGAAGGCAATTTGGTATAGGTTATACATGTACTACTATCTACAACATATTTCCGTGTTAGGCACAGTTGTGAAATTAAAAGCACAGCAAAAGAAAAAAAGAGAATAAAGTATATGCGTGTATATATATATATGTTTGTATGTATATGTGTATGCATATGTGTATATATACACATGTGCATATGTATATGCATATGCTCATGTATATTATATGTACACTTTGAACTGTATTCAGAGTCCATCAATTCTTTATCTTCATGTGGATAACCTTTTCTTTCATGAGTCTTCTGAACTTGGATCACTGTGCTGCTGAGAAGACCTAAGTCATTCATAAATGTTACTGATACTGTGTACAGTATTTTCCTGGTTCTGCTCATTTCACTCTGTATTGGTTCATACAAGTAATTCCAGGTTTTATTTGTTTGTTTGTCTTTTTGGTTTTCTGAAATCTTCCAGTTCATCATTTTTATTGCACAATAGTATTCCATTGCATTCATATAACACATGTTGTTCAACCTTTCCCAAATTGAGGAGTATCCCTTCAACTTCCAACATTTTGCCACAACAAAAAGAGCAGCTATAAGTATTTATGCCCATGTATGTCCTTTCCTCTTTTGTATGATCTTATTGGGATACATACCTAGTAGTGGTATTGCTGGGTATGCATGATTTGGTTGCCCTTTGGACAGAAATCCAAATTGTTCTCCAGAAAGGCTGGATCAGTTCACAACTCCACCAATAATGCATTAGTGCCCAATTTTCCCACATCCTTTCCAATATTTATAATTTTCCTTTTTTCTTCATATTAGTGTAGCAGCAAGCACCCCAAGCATCCTCAGGGTTTGCCGCCAATACAGGTTCTTGGATCTGCTTTGATAAAGGAAAGCAACTCAAAATGGGTTAACAAGCTTATTTTAATCAGTCAGACAATATATCATTTACCTTGTTCAGGGCAAAAAGGTCATCACCCCGAACTTCAAAGTATACAGGCAGAATTATTAAGACAGAAACAGATCAAGTAGACAGCTTTCCAAATTGTCCAGCCATTACATCCATACCCAATCAACATCTGGGTTTTTCAAAGCTGGGGGACTCTCAATAACGGCTTCCCAGAATTCAGATCAAATCACAGAACACTTCTCAAAGTGAGTCCCAAAACAAAGCTACACATCAGGGCTTATATAGCCTTCTCCTGGCTCAGAGAATGTAACAACCTTATTGACTCACTGGCCAATCAAGAAGTATCTACTGAAAAACAAGCCTCCCTCCCCAGGCTTCAGGTGCATTTTAGCCTAGGGGCAGGGAAGATCTTCCAAATTTGCATTCCCATTACAATTAGCCAATATGATAGGTGTGAGATGGTACCTCAGAGTTGTTTCAATTTTCATTTCTCTAATCAAAAGTGATTTAGAACACTTCTTCATATGCCAATAGATACTTTTGATTTCTTCATCAGAAAACTTCCTGTCCATATCCTTTAACCATTTATTAAATGGAGAATAGCTTGCATTCTTTTGAATTTGACTCCATTCTCTATATATTTGAGAAATGAGGCTTTTATCTGAAAAACTCCCCATAGAGATTGCTTCCCAGTTTTCTATTTTCCCTCTAATCTTGATTACATTGATTCTGTTATCCAGCAAGCCCCCACCCATGATCCTCCCAAAATATCTATACCCAAAACAACTGTTACACCCTTGAACTCATCTACCCCACCATTGTCTGGCATCTGCAGGTAGCCTCTAGCAACTTCCCACCCTTAATCACTCATTATTGGAGTATGACCTCTTGACTCCTCCTGAAGACCCTCCCCAAACTCCTCCTCTAGACCACCCTTAGGATCCTCCCACAACCTTTCTGTATATCAGAACCCATCTTGCCTCCATGAGAGGAGTAAGGCCAGAAAATGATTTAGCACAGACTCACTCTGTGTCAGATGATTCTGGCCTGCTTGCCCAATGCAAGCCTCACAGATACTGAGGCTCCTTAACAGTCTACCCATTATGGTCAACTTTTAATGAACTTTGCTTTTCTTTGGCTGAGAGAAGACGAGTTGAATTCATTCAGGGGACCCAGCATGTTGGTATTTTGGGGTCTCAAGGACCCTAGCCTAAACCTCCTCATTTTATGATGACCTCTTCATATGCATATACATATATGTATATATATATATATATACACACACGCAAACATATGCATAAGCATATATATATACACATATGCACATAAACTTACACACATAAATATATATTTGGATATCTATCATACTCATATAGAGACATATACCTTCATATGTACCTATTAAGAATAGACTTTATTTCTTTGTTCTCTGTTTTTCTGAGGATAAATAAAATCTTCCTATATAATTCTAAGTCTTTTCATATTTTTCAAAGTCCACCAACTCATCATTTTCTACAGCACAGCAATCACTCAACCTTATACTGTGTAGGTATTTTAAAATAGCCTAAAACAATATTGATAATATGGCTGAGATTTTGCACAGTTTCCCTATTTTTCTCTTTTGATTAAATCTATTTAAGTTTTAACTTTGTCAGAGATCATGATTAGCATCCCTGCTTTTTTTCCTTAATAAATTCTACTCCTGATCTTTTTTTAATGTTTGAGTATATTTCTTATCTCCTGTCCCTCCTGATTCCTCTACTTTCCTTCTACCTGCTACCTTGCCTTGCTATTACTTAACTAACCCTCCCCCAGCAAAGATTCTTCCCTCGTCCTCTACCCCCACAACCTTTCTCCTTATCCTCTTGTTTATATCTACATTTAGAAAACTTTTATAGTCTTGCAAATATATATGTTATTTTCCAACCCTTTCTTGATGGTGAGAAAAAAGCTTATTTAAATCAGAGAGCAACTCTACTTGAATGGAAAGTGTGGGGTGACAAACTAAAAAGGGATTCCTGGGATCGCTTCAGCCTCCACCTACACCATCACCTGGGCTCAGACTTAGTTTTGGCTAATGGGGAAAGATATTCACAATGACAAGAAGGAGGGTAGGTACTAGGAATATCTTTTGGGAAGGCAGAAGTGGAATTTTCAAAGCTTTATTCAACAGAATTAATTGTTTAGGTAAATTTTTATTTTTTAATGAAATAGGATAATTGTAGCAAATCAGCACCTAATATTAACTGCAATTTCTTACATGCCATTAAGAAATTTATTAGCTGTTTGACCTTAAGTAAATCACTTTCCCTCTGTTAGTGTCTGTTTCCTCATTTGTAAAGGGTATGGAATTAGCACCCACCTCCTAGAAGTGCTGTCAGGATCAAATGATGGAATCATTGAGGTGCTTAATATGGGGTCCAGCTTATTGAACGCACTATTTCAATGTTGATTATTGTTATTATTAAAATTATTTCTCTAATCTAATATAATTGCCCTGTATTGTATCATTCTATCCTAAATTTTAGATGTGATTCGTATAAAATGCCAAAAGTATTAAAATGAATGATTTTCTATGTAAGAATATGTGGAAAAGCACTCTGCTGAATTGACATCATCTGACAAGTAGCAAGTTATGTTCCATGCTTTAAATATATGATACTGCATGTTATTATTATATGTCTCATTTTTTCTTTTATTGTGTAATTTTAGAAACCGTTGTATCCGAAATGGTGTTAGACAGATAACTTCTCTTTTAATCTGGATGGTATTAGATTACTTATTGAATTATTAAAAATGTGATAAAAATAAATAGATATTTGAAAACTGACATATTTAGGGGGGCCTATTTTGTTTTATTTGTAAGAGTAATAAAAACAACAGTATTGGGGCGGCCAGGTAGCACAGCGAGTAAGAGCACCAGCTCCAGTGTTGAGAAGACCTGGAGATCGAATCCCAGGCTCAGACACTTAGCACCCACCCAGAAACACCTGGCCATGTAACCTTGAGCAAGTTACTTAACCCCAACTGCTTAGGGGCGGCCAGGTGGCTCAGCCAGTAAGAGCACCGGCTCCAGTGTCAGGATGACCTCGATCAAATCTGGGCTCAGATACTCAGCACCACACCCAGAAATAACTGTCCGTGTAACCTTGAGCAAGTTACTTAACCCCAATTGCTTTAAAAAAAAAAACAGTATTTGGGGGTGGGGTGAAGATGTACAGAATCTTTTAGATATCCATATGTCTGATGTCCTTTGAGACTTTGTATTCAGGCAGCATCATAAAATCTGATCAGCTCTACTGACCTCATGTTGTCAAATTCTACTGAAGTTTAAGAAGATAGAATTGCGAAAATAGGATGCCCTCTCCCATTCCTTGTCAAAAGGCGGAATTTATTAAATTTATGATAATAAACAGTCAGTTTTCATCTTAAATCATTTGGCTATTACTTATGCAAAATCATGGAAATTTATTTGAATAGTTTTCAATGAAATTACATTTTATAGCTAATTTGATAATGGTGGACTTTGGATTCAAGGATCTTAATATAGGATCTTTGAATTTGAAGCCCATTGTTGCTAAGTGAGTTTTGAGTCAACTATCATGTATTCACTATATGTGCAATTAGAACACCAGGATGTGCTTATTTTTAGTTGATAAGAGAAGGAAAAATGAAATATGACTGTTAGGGAACCATTAGAAAGCTAACAGTACTCAAGTTCTAAGCTATGACTGGGGAAATTTTGCTTTTTAAGGTAAAAACTTTTAGGACTGAAATCTAATACTGTTTTGAGTTTTGATTAAAGGGATGGTTGTCTGAATTTTCATATAGGTCAAACCCTCATTATTTTTTTTTATTCTTGTATTACCTATAGGGTTTTTAGAAAAACGAAACAGTGAGTGATGTATCAAAACTGAAAATCTCTGAAGTTTCAGGTTATTTATGAGTTTTAATTTGGAACAGCTCTTATAACTCTTTTGTTAATAAAGTCAAAACCATAAGACTTCAACTGGTTTTTGCCCCATGAACTAGTTATTGAAAATACAAATTTAAGAGATTGTACAAAATTGTACCATCTTGTTACTGGTATATTTAAGCTGAATTATCTAGAAATCTCTACTAATGACTTGGAACCAAAGATGCAGAGTGCCCCTTTCAGAGTTACGCTGAGAATCAGGTTTATTCAAGAAAAGATATTTCTATGGACTAGAAAACTATATTTTGCATCTGGGACAGCATGTACTGATTAAATGCTGGGAATGGGTTACTAGAATAAAAAAAGACAGTGCTATTTAATAATGATGATTATCAATGCATTGCTTTGGCCTTTTGTTTCATAAGAGTTTATGTTTGCAGAGTTTTCTTGGTTATCTTGGTGACATGTAAATCTCACCTCTCAAAATTACACCACTGTGAGCCCTTTGATTAGTGTGATCTGTAACCTAACTTAGTTTACCTTTCCAGGCTATTTAATAAGGTATTTATATTGGACTTAAGTTTTGTATTAGCTGCTATACTAAACTAAAGGAGCAATTCTTTTCAGTCATCTTTTCTTGATATATGTTTGATACTGAGCATGAGCACATTAAACATCTTATAAATTTTGCTGTAGATAAACAGTTCATGGGAAGCTGGGACTGGTCCCTACCTCATGAATCAAAGAAGGGAATTTAAAAAACTGTGAGAATTTTATGAACCAAACAGTCTCAGTCTTGTAAAACTGACTCCATTTTGAGACTTAAGTTTTATTTTCCTTTAAGTTCTACCTGCTTGGGAATTGTATGACAAACTGTTTCTTATCCAGGAAAGTCTACCTGCTCACTCTGCCCACTCCCAATTCCTAAAAGTCACTCATCTGCCTCCAAACTTGCAGAAAAAAAAACCCTTAACATTTACTCCTTTTAGAAATCAGATTAACTAATGCTGTATCCTGGTTATTCTGTTAATTGTTTGCTTTTAATGAATAAAAATCTCCTGTATTCTGAGAGGACTTGGTCCTGACTTGTTACAAAATTGGCATTCATTTCTAATAAACTGATATGCTTACAAGCTCAAACCTCTATTTCTTCAGTTAGTTTAGATTTCACTAGTCATGCTACTTCTCTGTTCCTTTTACATCTTACTCCCAACCAGGTACTCTTATATTCAATGACACTGTCCTCTTCATTGTTCTCCAAACAAGACATTGCATCTCTTGACTGCAGGAATTTTCAATGGCTCTCATGTTTGGAATCCTCTCCCCTTCAACTAAATGTAATTATTTTCCTAGTGTCCTTTAAATCTCAACCAAAATTCCATCTTTTACAGGAAGGCTTTCCAAACCCCTCTTAATTCTAATACCTTTCCTCTATAAAGTCTTTTGATCCTCTAAATAGCTTCTTTGATTATATTTGTTTGCACGTTCCTCCCCCTTTAGACTTTGACTTCTTTGAGGGCAGAGAGTGTTTTTGTTTTTGTTTTTTACTTTTTGTATCCCCAGGTTTAACACATATTAGTCACTTAATAAATATTTATTAATTGTTTCCAGTAGTTAATAAGAATTATAGTATGTTTCTCTTCCTTTAAAAGGTTATATCAATAATGCATGTGTTCTGTAAAAATGTATCCTAGTAGAATAAGAAGAGTCTTAGTTTTAGATTAAAGAAGCCTGAGTTCAAATCCTGATACAAAACTCACCAGGTATGACTTAACCCCCTCCAAGGTGCAAATTTTCTCATCCTTAAAATGGGGAAAAAAATAATATTTTAATTATCCACATGACACATTTATCATAGGAAAAAAGCTACATACTATAAGGTTCTATAAATAAATTCACTCATTTATTCATTGTGATAATGCAGACACAATATATATTATTTGTATTGTAAAAATTTTCAGAAGAATATGATTTTATTAGAAACACATCCTCAATTATGCCAATCCCAGCCCCCTTTAGAATTTAATGAGTAAGGGAGGCCAGGTAGCACAGCAAGTAAGAGCACCGGCTCCAGTGTCAGGATGGCCTGGAAGATCGAATCCCGGGCTCAGACACTTAGCACCTACCCAGAAACACCTGGCCGTGTAACCTTGAGCAAGTTACTTAACCCCAATTGCTTATGGGCGTCCAGGTGGCTCAGTGAGTAAGAGCACCGGCTCCAGTGTTGGGATGACCTGGAGATCGAATCCTGGGCTCAGACACTCAGCACCACACCCAGAAATAATTGGCCTTGTAACCTTGAGCAAGTTACTTAACCACGATTGCTTAAAAAAAAAAAGAAAATTAATGAGTGGTCTTAAAAAGTTATTTACTAAAGAATGTCCTAAACCAAATTATTGAATTTATGTAGCTCTTTTTGACTTTTCAGTCTATGAAACAATTATTTTCAGGTATAGTCAAAGTCAACTATATCAACTTCACTCCTCTGCTATTCAATGATGTTTATTAATTATTTCTCCATAGATTCAAAAGCAATCCAATGAATATTCTTTGTAGTAATATCAGGAATTTTCAAAATTGCAGAATCTCCTTCTCAGATTGACTCAGACTTCAACAATCAAAATTAAAGAAATCACCTTTATTGCGAGATATCTCCCCTTCACTCATTGTTGAACTCAGAAATTTTAGGTTTAGGAAAAATAATTGTTAATGACTCTGTGATTTATTAGCACTATGGAAGATAATTGAAATATTTTTGAATGTTTATATAAAGCTTGGATGAGGACCACACCAAGCATCCCATCTTTTCTCCATTCCTTATTCCTACTCCCAGTCTGAAAAGATTTTGCTGAAGAAAGAAATTGAGATTTAACACTGTTTAGAATTTTCCCAGCATTGTGCTCTGAGAAAGTACTTTTGTTTTTTTTTCTTTTCATTTAAATTAATTTTGCTTATGGGTGGCTAGGTGTTGCAGTGAATAGAGCACTGACTCTGGAGTCAGGAGGACTTGAGTTCAAATCTGACCTCATATACACTTACTAGCCTTGTGATCTTGGGAAAATCACTTAACCCTAATTGCCTGCCCTCCCCCCTCCAAAAAGCAAAAACAACAAAAACAAAAAAAAAATATGTGTTTTTTTTCTTTTTACAGGGGAAAAAAAAGTTGTTTGAAGATCTTCATTTTACTAAATGCCCAGACTACTACAACTCCTTCGGTCTGGTCTAGGCTCCAACTCATTTTGTTACACACCCATTTTTCCCCTCTTATTCTTTAGAACATGTTCTCATATATTCACATATCATACTAGTTCCATTTCCCCTCTTATCTGCCTCCCCATAATTTTCATAAGAACTTTTCCTATGGTCTCCAAAGTGCTCAAAGAAATTTAGCTCTCCTGAATTACTTGTGTACAGTCTAGTCCATGATCTTGGGAACACATTCAAAATTTTTTCCATTTCTAGGATGTTCTACCTGAATCACTCTGGCCATTGGCAACCAAGGATAAAATTGAATAAGACAAAGGATAAAGAGGAGGAGGAGTTTCCCAGGTAGAAGAGAAAGTGAAAAAATTGAAAGTATATTTCTCTCTTCACTCTTTTAACTGAAATTGTAAAATTGTTCTTTGAAAACAAAATGGAAAGGATATTTTCAGAGGAAAAGAATTGAAATAAGAAGAGGATTAAAAAATAGATGCATATCAGAATCATGAGGCTGGTGGGTATGTAAAATATATTGTGGAGGAGTAAAGAAAAAAAAATTCTGAACCCCTAAAATTGTTTAACTAAATATGAAACTCTTCATAGAACAGAGAATTCAGTCTTCTGAGCAAAATGCAAATTGTCCAACTTCTATAAATTGGTAAGTAAACATTCCATTGGCACAATGGATAGAGTAAAGGCCTTAGAGTCTGGAAGACCTGATTTTAAGTCTTGTCCTAGACTTTTACTGCCTATGTGCACTTGGTCAAGTTACTTAACCTCAATGTTCCTCAGTTGCTCTATCTATAAGATGAGTACAATCATAGCATCTACCTAACATATATAAAAGGTCATATTCATGCATACATACCTGTGTGTGTATGGGTTAACATATATAAAAGACTTTGAAAACTCTAAAGCACTATAAAAATGCTAGGTATCATCAGTCAATAAGAATTTATGAAGCATCTATAATTTTTCAGGCATTGCGCTAAGCATATTACTACCACTACCACCAAAACCACCAGCACCTGCAGTGCCACTACTACCATTACCACTACCACCACTACTACTACTACTACTGCTGTGGCTACTACTGCTACTACTACTACCACTACCACTGTGAAATTCATATGTGCCACAAGCTTTGTGGGAGACAAAAAAGGATATGCAATGGGCATTAGCAAATTCTTGATGTCTATGAAAGTAAGAATATATCACACTGACATACATCCTTATACATTTTAGGTATTCTGTATTCCTGGGATATGTAAAGAGGATTTATTGGAAAACTTGCCATGACTTGTCAAATCAGATAATCACCCTTTACTTTTGGATATATATGTAGAAATGAATGGTTCCACTGGGAAGAAATAATAGCTCTAGGATTTAAGAAATCCTATGCCAAAAACTAGAAGGAGATATCTTAATCACTACAGTAATTTGAAGAGCAGGACATAAAAGAATGAAATGATGCATTTATATGTATATATACATACATACAAGAAAATGGTATTGGAGAATTAAGTTTTGCTTTCAGGTTGAGAATTTTAGCTACAGGAATAATGAATTTGTTTTTATTTGGCTATTCATGTATATGTTTTTGCTCTAAGGAAGGTTGAATCTAAAATGAATCAACATATAGATTTTCTGATCTTAGGTTAGATGCTACAAAATGAAAATGAAAGTGGAAGGATAAAACTGATCACATATAACTGCCAATTCAAGTACCAAAGAGAGCAACCAATGCATTATAAAAATGAAAATGGAGATGATAACAAGGATGATAGTTTGCATTTATATAGCCATTTAAATCTTATAAAATAAGCAAACAACAAAGCAAACAAAATGCTCATTCATTGAAGGGTCCCATAATTTGCTGGAGACACGACTACAAGAAGGGAAGTTATACTTATGCTCTCAAAATTCTATGTGAAGAGAACAAGAAATAAAAGTATTATAAATATACAAAAATATATGAATACATACATATAGTAATAAATAGGTATGTGTGTATGGTGTACATGTGTATGCATCTGTGTATTGTGTGTGTATGCATGCATATAATTTCAATGGGGTAAGAAGACCTCCAAATGATCACTAATCTTTGGTGGTTGATTCACAAATAAAACATTACAATACAACCTGTCAAAAATAATCAGATTTTGTTTAAAAATCTGACAAAGTAACACTGTCTATAAAGAAGATAGATTTTTCTGGGCATGCTTCATCATTGTGGGGAAGGTAGCATGTTAGAAATATATTGATGGAGGCTGCTGGGTGGCACAGTGAATAGAGCACCAGTCCTGGAGTCAGGAGGACTTGAGATCAAGTCCAACATCAGACACTTAATATTTACTAACTGTGTGACTTTGGGCAAGTCACATGACCCCAATTGCCTTGCCTTCTGCCCTCCAAAGAAAAATATATCGATGATGATAAAAAATGAGAGAGATATTGATATTGAACCTAAAGCAAGTAAGTTGAGGGAATACACCTTATTATGATCTGGTTTGTCACTGAGTTCTGACTCCTAAAACTGAAAAACATTGCTTTAACAATTGTTCTATTTCCTCAGGAGTCTTCACTGAGCAAAAAGCCTGAATCCCCCTTAGTTTCAGTAGATTTTCATATGAGTGGTCAATCAGCAAGAGAATACCTGTGACTGTGTACATACATTGGAGGCATTTGAGCGCTCATTGAAAAATTCTTCTTACATCTATGTATTCAAGTATGCAATGAAGTCCTTCAGCTCAAAGTGATATGTAATTCTGATCTTCACCATATCACTGAGAAAGTAGTGAGAGAGCTAACCAAAGTAAAACAATATCTTATTCCCATGAACTGCCTCTATATTATCTACCATAATAGTGGTAGCAAGTTGACTTTCCACTAATTTTAGAGCTATAAATGTTCAATAATATCTCTTTGCTGGACAGCCAGCCAGACTATAATGGAGAAAGAAATGGAGAATTAATGCCTGATGATTACCAAAATGCTATACAATGGGAATTTATGTTTGGAAGGGAGAGAGCACCAAATGTGTCAAAAGTACGCTCTCTTAAAAACATGAACATTTTATTTGTTCTTAACTCCCCTTAGCTAATAATTTCCTATCTCTAAAGGTATAAGCATTACAAATTGAACTGCTACTTTGAATTTGGTTCTACCAATAAAGTGGGACTTAACATAGAAATGATGGAAATAGGTGGCAAAGTCAAGATGGAGGAATAAAAGCGGGAACCTGCTTGAGCTTGTCCCCCAATTACCTCCAATATCTGCAAAAAAAACATTCTAAACAAATTTACAGCTATAGAAAGCACAAAATGACAGAGTGAAACAAATCTCCCACTGAAGACAGCCTGGCAGGCTGAAAGGCTGAAAAAAGCCTATTGCACAAGGCTGAGAGCTAAGTGCAGTCCTGCAAAGGTCCCCTGGCACAAATCAGGTCACAACAGACCTGCAGAGACGGAATCAATAGCAGCCATGGTTCTTCCAGATTTCTCAAACCAAAAAAGACAAAGGCAAAGAAAAAAAGTCAGTTGGAACACTCTGTCGGACATTGGTAAGAGAAAAACATGGTCAGGAATGAGCCCTGGGGAAGTGGAGGGGCAGTAGTGGGGAGAGAAGAGAGGGCAGAGTCGGGGATGGGGAAATCAGTATGTTTGCCATCTTAGGCTTGGGGGTAGGGAAAAGATGGGGAGAAAATTTGGACCTCAAAATCTTGTGGAAATGAATGCTGAAAAAGGAAAATAAATGAATCAATGAAACAAACAAACAAATACATAAGAAATGATGGAAATATTGAGAAGTGAACAAACCATATGAATTGGTAGCATATAAAGGAAATTGGGGTAGCCATACTCTTACATACATCCCAGAGATTGGGAAAGCAGAATTCATCTAATTTGGAGGAAATGTGGATATGATTCTAAATCTGAGACTGAAACTAAATCAACTTAAGATGGATGAAAGAAAATCATTTTGATGATAGTCACAAATAATTCATTGGTGGAGAGTGGGTAAAAGTTCAATGTCATTTAACAACACGCAGGTAACATCTGAGGAAATCTTTAGACAAGTTCAGATTTTTTTTAAGGTAGTAGATATACAACAGACAAAAATTAGAAAATGTCAAATTATCTGAAGGCAGGTAAGTGAAGATGAGTACATACATCCATGTTATGTTTGTATGAAAATCAAACATAAGAATAGAATAATATTTTGTGTATAATAAATGGAGAGAGCAAGCTGATACTTACAGTAATAGATGACACCTAAAGGGTATTTTGAGATGGGGGGGGGGTAGAAGAAGAATAAGGAGGCGATGAAATGATTGAAATGGATGTGAAGACAATTAGAGAATATAGAGAAAGCAAGGCAATTGAGTGATTGTATTTTTTTTCTAAAAACAATAGTATTCAGAATAGAAAGAAATGAATAAGAATTATTTAAAAGAAACAGAAACTCTCAAGTTGGGAATTAAGAAGTTATAATAGAGGAATAATGAAGATAATTTAGAAAATATTAATAATATAACTTACTTGTCCTCAGTGATTTCAAAGCACTTGGCCCATAACAAATTAATCCCAGAAGCAATTATAATAAGATAACAGCAAAGATAATAAGAGCTATCATCTCTGTAGTCCTTTAAATCCTACTAAAAGTGTAGTTGCTGGGTTTTGATGGTTTGCAGGAGAAAATGTTCCTTGGATAAAAGTGGTAGCAAAGTGGTATTGTATATGTAGTTCTTAAAATATGATTGATATTAAAATATTAATAATAATATTATATATGATTGGTATTGGAACAATTGTAAGAAAAGAAATAAATAGATCTATGTATATCTATCCATTGAGGGGAGTTAGAGTTCTGCTAAGTTTTGTAAACTACATTTTAGAAAAGGCATTGAAAGAATGAACATGTTGAAAATTGACAATGAAGGTAAGAGAACTTAAGCTTCATAAGCATTCATATAAATATATAGATATTTATTAAAGGAAATTCTGATGATTTGTCAGGAAAAATAATCTTGCAATTAACACAATAACTATTTTATTTTATTGGGCAGATTATCACATGGGAGAGGAATCAACATGATGCACTTGGAGGAGAGGTAAATGTTTTCATAAGAAAAATTCTTAACAAATGGAGGCATCTACACTACACAGATGGATTGACTTGTTATTTCTCAGGGTTTTCAAGGAAAGTATGGATGGTCACTTGGGTTTGTGATAGAGAAGATTTCAGATACATATTGTATTATATGACTTTTGAAGTTCCTTTAAACTCTAGCATTCTGTATGTCTCGGATAGAGTTAGCAACAGAAACCCTTTAAGATTGACCTCTTTATAGGCAATATGACTGATTTCTCAGTCCAAATACAGTAAAAGAGAGGAAGATGATGGAATTTAAAAGCCATCTCTAACCTTTCACTTTGCTGAAAAGTCTCTCACCTAGGCTCAAATGCTGGAATGCTTTCTGCAAAAAAGTTGCAGATCAAATTCATCAAGGACAAATGGTGATAATTTTAAAATGTTAAATATGAAAAGACCTTAACTATTAGGTTTTTTTTCCCTAATTGTATTGTATAAACTGAGAAAATCTTCAATCAAGAACATGATGATTTGGAGTTGTCAATTGTTTTGCTTGAACTGCCTTGCATTTTATATTGGCATTATTAAGAAATAGTGTTCTAAGCAAACCTAAAAATAAACAAATGTCTTAAGAAGATTATGTGTGTGAGGGGAATATTTGCCTTTCCTATTAAAAATAAACATATTTTTAGGGACTTTACCATAGTCAGAGTTTAATGCATAGTATGATTAATGGATAGAATTCTAGTCAGTCTATGAATTAAGAAGACGTATTTGCAAGAACTATAAGAATTACTAGCTGTATGACCATGTAATGTCTCAGGAACACAAATCATTCTCTTTAACTCTTAGAAACAGATGAATTGATAATCCACATAGAAAGGAAGTCTTTCTATATTGGGTGGTTACTATATCAATAAAATTACCCTTTCCACACAAACACAAAAGTTTACATGCAGGTAAAGTAATTAAAAATGAATTATGAGTTTATGTTTTTTGCTATTCTTTAGCTCCTAATTAATCAGAGCCACGCATGTATGTATGTGTGTATGCATGCATGAGTATATACATACATATGCATATATGTTCATTAGTATTCATATAATTAGTATATTTCATATGAGTATTGATGTGTATATATTGATATGTGTATATATACAAATTCATAGGCATATACATACATATATGTATATATACACACAACTATATATGTATGTAAATATATACCTATATTATTAGCATGTATGTAGAATGCAAGTATGCCTCCCAGAGTTCAAATTCATGTGTATGTTCCTTTTATTGATTTACTATCCTATATTTTCTTTCCATGCAGGTAACATTTATGAATTTGAAGAAGGGGGGGGGACCTCTCTGAGTGTATACCTCTCTAAGGGTAAATAAAACCTTTTCCTGTTTCTCTCCTCCTAACCACCTAGTCTGTTCCCCAAAGCATAAATGATTTTCCCTAAATGGGGTATAAAATACTCCCTGATAAGAATGGAGTTAATTCCAGGAAAGAGAATACAAAATAAGGTCTCTGTCACTTATACCTGTGGAAAAGTGAGCAAGTCACTTTATCTCATGAAGATTCAGTTTTTTCATCTATTAACTCCTGGCCAAGGGCACATAAACTCTGAATTCAGAGTATGGATGAAACGTTCCATGCCCACTAGCCTCCCGCCCCCCACCAAAAAAAAAATGAAAATAGCATTTGTTTTCACTTGTGACTATGATAATCTCAGATTTGGGCAACACAACATAAAATATTATACAAACATCAATATTAAATTTAAATAATATAGAGAACAGTCTTTAGTCACCCTAGAAAAAATTGGGAAAATACATAAACACACTCACAGTAATCCATAAAAAATAATATAAGTTTCATCATTCTTTCCTTTGGAACAAATGCAACTTGTTTCCTTCCATGTTACACATCATTTACAAATATTTTTTTTTATCTTTATTTGTTTACCTGAACTTGGCAAACACAAACAAATATAAACTTTTCTATATAAAGAAAAAATAAGCAGGGAATACAAAACTGGAAATATATGAATCAAATTGTTTTCTTTTTAAATATATATAATACATTTAACACAACTTTGAAGCTCTCCTGTAAGTGTGTTTCTCCCTCTGAACCTCCTCTTATCTTTTATCCATTCTTCTAAATATTTCAACTTTCTCTTTTTTAAATTCTTTCTCTCCAAATGCTTTTGAATGTTATTTTTTAGGGAACTTTGTCTACTTATAAGTCAGTAACATGACTGAGAGATTGATCTTTTCATCTGGGTTATTATTAAAGGTACTAATGACTGGGCAACTATGCACAAAGATGTTGCATAAAGAATATGTGTAATTCTTATTTTTGCATAAATTATTCACCAGTCCATTCCCATAGATATCAATATCTGCATCTTTGATTTTTCCTTTACTGTAACTTCATCAATTCCAGCTTCAGACAGCACGTACAGCATTCGTCTATTTCATCACAGTACACTCACTTAATTCAGGGTGTTACTTGAAAAGTTGAATTTGCATTGCTTGCTGAGCTTAATGTACTCTGAATTTCTTAACAACAAAAGAAGACAAATTTCAATATAATTTTTCAGGCTTTTTATTTTAAGTGTAAGGGGAAACATTTTTCTACTCTTCTATCTTCAGTCTTAAGCTTTCAAAAGAGCAGTTTGTTTTATTTTGGGTATTTGCTACTTATATCATTGATTTAGGGGGAAAGTTCTAAATTTTTATTTCTAATAACTTTGTTTTTAGTCATAAACTGAGAAAAATCATTTCTTGTATATAAAAAGACAGAAAATGGAAAGTGTCATGAATGAATAAAAAAACTGAAGAGTTTACCATATAAATTTACTAGTAAACACAGGGAAGACAATAATGATAGTTGGGACAATGCATAGAGGAAGTGGAATTGATTGCCTCCCTATAAGGTCTACTAGGTCTAGAAAAATTCCACCCTCCAGTGGACTATTCGGAGACAGCTGCTAATGAGCAAGGATTCCCTTTTCCTTCACAAATATTGAGATATTTAGAACTTCAGAATCAAAAGAGGTTACAGCAGATCACATTTACTATACTTCCTCAAGACCCTTAAACACTTCAGGCCTCTAGATTGTTTCAACTCTTTCAAGAATCTTTTGATTTAATATGCCTTGACTTTTCAAAAAGTCTAGAACCCATGATCACAGAATGCTACAACAAAATTGTCATTAGCCTTTATCCATCTTAACAGTCTGCCATTACATATTTTACCAGACTCCAGATTCCTATTTTTAGCATGTTTTTTTTTTCAAATCCTTTATTACCTTCTGATTTACATAATTCATTTCTGCAAGATTTTGAGTTAAAAATTTTCTCCCCATTTTCCCCTACCCACTGCCCCAAAATAGCAGTCCCACAGGATATCCCCTCCTCCAATCTGCTCTCTCCCATATTTTCTCCAATACCCCTTTCGACTTTTCCAGTGGATCTCTATGTCCCAGTGCCTATATATCTTATTTACCAATTACATGCAAAATAGTATTAATAATAGTGTATATATATAAACATTTGATTTCAAAACTTTGAATTCCAGATTCATTCCGTTCCTCCCTTGTTACCCACCCTTACTGGGAAGATGATAAGCACTTCAGTATAGGTTGTAAATGTGTGGCTAATGCAAAAAAAAAATAACATAGTAGATATATTGTAAAAGACTGATTATATTTCCTTCCTTCCTCTCCCACCTCCCACTTGTTCTATTCTCTACTTTGATCCTGTCCCTTTTCAAAAGAGGGTGCTCCCAAGGTTCCTCCCTCCCAAGCCTGCCCTCCCTTACATCATCCCCCCTCTAACCCCCTTCCCCCCTACTCTCCTGTAGGGAGGAGATGCCCTGTTTAGTGTGTATTTCATCCCCTCCCTGAGCCAAATTCAATGGGAATAAGGTTGATCCATTCCCTTTTGCCTTCCTCTTCTTCCCCTCCAATGTGACCATTTTCCCTTGCCTCTTCTATATCAGATAGTTTACTCCATTCTGTTTCTCCCCTTCTCCTCTCATTATATTCCCCTCTCAGCTCTTAATTTCACCTTTTAAGTATTATCCCTTCCTGTTAAATTAGCCCTGTGCCATCTATCTATGTATACCTGCAAACATATGCGTATATACCCTCATATATAAACATATATTTGTGTGTGTGTATAAAGGTTTCATAAGTTTCAATTATTGTAGTTTCCATGTAGGAATGTTAATAATTCCATTTTGATAATTTCTGTATGATTTCTTTCCCTGTTTACCATTTCCATGCTTCCCTTGCTTCTTGTATCTGAATGTCAAATTTTCTATTCAACTCTGGTTTTTTCAACAAGAATGCTTGAAAGTTCTCTATTACACTGAATGACCACATTTTCCCCTGAAACATGACACTCAGTTTTTCTGGGTAGGTGACTCTTGGTTTTAATCCCAGCTCTTTTGACCTGCAGAATATCATGTTCCAAGCCCTTCGATCCCTCAGTGTAGAAGCTGCCAGATCCTGGGTTATCCTGATTGTGTTTCCACAATATTCAAATTGTTTCTTCATGCCTGCTTGTAATATTATCTCCTTAATCTGGGAATTCCAGAATCTGGCTATAATATTCCTAGGAGTTTTCTTTTTGGGATCTTTTTCAGGAGGTGATTGGTGGATTCTTTCAACCTCTATTTTGCGCTCAGGTTCTAAAATATCAGGACAGATTTTTTTGAGAACTTCCTGGAGGATGCGTTCTAGGTTCTTTCTTTGATCATGGCTTTCAGGTAATCCAATAATTTTTAAATTCTCTCTCCTGAACCTATTTTCCAGGTCAGTGGTTTTTCCCATGAAATATTTCACATTGCCTTCTATTCTTTCATTTGTTTGGATACGTTTAACAGCTTCTTGATTTCTCATACAGTCATTAGCTTCCATTTGCTCCAATCTAATTCTTTTTTTATTTATTTTTTAAAGCAATTGACGTTAAGCAACTTGCTCAAGGTTACATGGCCAGGTGTTTCTGGGTGGGTGCTAAGTGTCTGAGGCCGGGATTCAATCTCCAGGTCTTGTCAACACTGGAGCCAGGGCTCTTACTCGGTGTGCTACCTGGCTGCCCCACTCCAATCTAATTCTGAAGCAATGATTTTCCTCATTGAGCTTTTGAGATTCTTTTTACATCTGGCAAATTTGGCTTTTTAAGGCATTCTTCTCCTCATTGCCTTTTTGATCCTCTTTTGCTATTTGAGTTTGTCTATTTTTTAAGGTAAGATTTTCCTCAGTCTATTGATTCTCATTTTGTATTTTGCTTGCATCATTCTCATTTCTCTTCCCAATTTTTCCTCTACTTC
>NW_027185761.1:7722869-7841628 GCF_028583685.1 Petaurus breviceps papuanus | reverse complement strand
CATCTGGCAAATTTGGCTTTTTAAGGCATTCTTCTCCTCATTGCTTTTTTGATCCTCTTTTGCTATTTGAGTTTGTCTATTTTTTAAGGTAAGATTTTCCTCAGTCTATTGATTCTCATTTTGTATTTTTCTTGCATCATTCTCATTTCTCTTCCCAATTTTTCCTCTACTTCTCTTATCTGCTTCTTAAGATCCTCTATGGCCTGTAACCAGCTCATATTTCCTCTTGAAGCTTTTGGTGCAGGCGTTCTTACTTCACTGTCTTCCTCCTCTTCCATGCTTTGCTCCTTTTTGTCCCCAAAATAGGAGTCTAATGTTAGAATCTTCTGTCTGCTTTGTTTCCTTTGCCTGGACATGTCACCCCTCAGTCACTTGACCCCTGGGCTTTTTGCCACAGTAAGACTCTGCCACCAGCCAGGGGAGCTTTCACCCAAATGCTGGGATTTTCTCAGCTACCTGAGGTATTAGATGGGTGCCCTCTCTGAGGCCTCCACACTCTCTGCCAAGCTAGACACACACCCCAGGACCTCCACCCTAGACTGCAATCCAGATCCAAGCAGGTTCAAGCAAGAGCAATTATCCTCAGCCTGGTTCTTTGTCCCCCTACACTCTGCAGGCCAGGAGCTGAAGCTGCCACATGGCTCTGGCTGGCTGTGCCTCGCTTCTCAGTGGCTTCTCACCCTGGGGGCAAAAGCCGAGAAACTCCCACTTACTGGGTCCCAAAGTACAGACTGCACTGACCTCTCACTTTGTCCTTCACATCTATGTGTTGATAATTCTGGAAATGGCCACAGCTGCTGCTGATCTGGACTCCCTCCAGCTGGTGGCTGGTCAGGCCCACCCTGGGGCTAAAGCCTTGGCTTGGGGCTGGGCTAGCATCCTGGAGAACTTCCTTGGCAACTTGCTGCCGGCCTGCTGGGCTGTCCGCAGTGGGAGGTTAGCTTCGCTGTGTCATTTTGTGGGTTCTGCAGTTCCAAAGTTTGTTTAAAGTCCCCTTTTTACATGGATTGAGGAAGGTGGAAGCCGGAGCAGTGGGGAGGTTATACTTCTATTCCACTATCTTGACTCCCCCCCTCTCCAGATTCCTATTTTGAAGAATCACTAGGACCATTTGCTATATTCCATCTGTGTTATCAAACAGTATTGAATAAAGTGTTAAATCACAAGTTATCACCATAAAGCCTAATTATTACTCCATATAGCTTGTCTTTTTAAGGGGTTTTCCTTAAAATATAATTATGTAAGATTTACAATTTTTACAAAAGAATCTGAAACATATCAAACATAAACATGATGTAATCAGAAAATATTAATATCAAACTTTGTAAGAATTTCTTTTTTTAACTCTTTAAAGAAGAAACTTAATTGTATAATTACTGAAAAGTAATTTTTAGTTCTTGTGGCTGTCATAACATTTTACAAAATATTCATAGTGAATTTAAATACAAAATGCCAAAAAAAATTCTACCAAACAATTTAAAAAGAGGTTTATTTTAGTATAACACCATGAATTTCCATTCCAGACTATTCACATCAAATATATATATATATATATATATGTGTGTGTGTGTGTGTGTGTGCGTGTGTGTGTGTGTGTGTGTGTGTGTGTGTGTATGCGTGTGTGTGATAAATATTACACATTATTTTCCAAGCTCTTTTGTCCTCTTCTGTGAATTTTATGAAAAATTTTCTTCTTTCTCCTCCCCAGTAGAGAAGGCTATGATTAACAAACAACAAAAAAAAGTTTGTGTGTGTGTGTGTGTGTTTGTGTGTGTAAAACCTTAAGGTAAATATTTCTATTTATTTCTTTGGAGGTGAAAAGCATCTTCCTTCATAGATCTTTTGTAATTAGAGGATTTAATGACATTCAAGGTGAATTAGTCATTCAAAGTTGTTTTTAGGATATTTCTATTACTAAGCACAACATTTTTTTTTGGTACTGGTCATGTCACTTTTCATTTTTGTATGTAAGTCTTCCCATCCTCCCCCTCTAAAATCCACTGGCTCATCATGTTTTATAACACAGTAGTATTCCATCACACTCATTTACCAAAATTTATTCCCCAATTGAAGGCCATCTACCATTTTAGCTAATCTGATAGTTACAAGATAACTCATTTTAAAATTGCATTTCTATAATCAATAATGAATTAGAGCATTTTATACATTATATATAGTTTTGTTTTCTCAATCAAAAAACTACTAGTTGATCTCCTTTGTCCATTTATCAAATGGAGAATGACTCATTCTTATAAGTGTAAGAGTTACTTATGTATTTGAGAAATGAGACCTTTATCTGAGAGATCATCTATAAGAAAATTTCCAAATTTTCTGTTTTCTTTTTGATCTTGGCTATATTTTTGTTTTTTTCAATTTCTAGAAAAGCATCTTTATTTAAGGTAATCAAAATTTTCCATTTTACACCTCACAATGATGTCTATCTCTTGCTTATACAAAAATGGTTCTCCTATTCAAATAGGTAGGTAATATAATAGGTAATATGCTCCATGTTCTTTGAATTTTCTTGTGATAGATTCCTTTATATATTGGGTCCTGTTTCCATTTTGACATTGTCTTGTAAATGTTAAATCATTTATAAGATATTGATCTATACACAATTTCTGCCACACAACTTTCTAGCTTTCCAACAATTTTTATCAAATAATAAATTCTTATACTTCAAACTTCAATCTTTACATTTGTCCAACATAATATTACTATAATCATTTACTTGGGTATGATATGTCTAGCCTGATCCATTGATCTATCTTTCTATTTCTTACCCAGTGCCAAATAGTTTTTTTTATGATTACTGCCTTATAATATAGTTTAAGATTTGGTACTACTAAACCTCTTTCCCTTGGATATTTTTTGTTAGTTTATTTTAAATTCTTGACTTTTTTTCTTCCGAATAAATTTTATTATTTTTAACTCAGTTAAACCACTTCTTATTAATATAGTTAGGATAATATTGAATAAATACATTGGCTAGGTAAAATTGTCATTTTCTAAAATTCTATTGGATTTGCCTATCCATGAACAGTTAATATTTCTCCAATTAATTAAAACTGACTTTCTATAAATAGTTTTTATAATTATGTTCATATAATTCCTGGGTCTATTTTGGTAAGTATAGTCCCAATTATTATTTGTTGTGTACTGTCATTTTAAATGGGGGCATTTCTTATTATATCTTCTTGCTGGATTTGGTTGGTGATATGTGAAATGCTGATGATTAATATGAGTTTACTTTTTATCCTAAAACTTTGCTAATATTATTATTTTTTCAATTAGCCTTTTAGTTGAATCTTCAGGATTTTTCAAATATTCTATCATATCATCTGCAAAAAGAGATTGTATATTACCTCATTTTCAACTCTGACTTCAATTGCTTTTTTCTTATCTTATAGCTATTGATAACATTTCTAAAACAATATTTAATATTATTGGTAACAAATAGTGTCATTTTCCTATTTATCTTTTAACCAAGTCTATTTTAGCTTCAATTTTATCTGAGAAAATGATTACTATCCTCACTTTTTTACATCAGCTAAAACATAATCAATTATGTTCCAGCTCTTTATTTTTACTCTGCATATATATCTTATTTTTATTTTTTTTCTTATAAACACCATTAGTGTCATATTCTGATTTTTAATCCATTCTATTATCCATTTCCATTTAATGGGTGAGTTCACCCCATTCACATTCAAAGTTTCATAATAACCAGTTTCATATTCATCCTCACTATTTCTCACCCTATTTTTCCTATCCTTTTTATATGTGTAAATTACGTCTAACCACTACATTGCCCTCCTATTCTCCAATGTACCGATCACTCTAAGAGTGTCTCCAATTTCCTCTCCTTACATCCTCCAAAAATCCTCCCCTTTGTCTTATCCTCTTACTATCCTATTTCTTTATAAATGTAGAAGAATATTATAAGCTAAAATAATGTCTCAAATCAAATTCTAGAGAGACAGAGCCTACAACAGGTCACAATGCAACATGTTTGCAGCCCAAGATAATTTAGGAGGTTGGAAAGAGAGACCTGTAACATGGGGATGGAGGCAAGCCTAGAGTTCATGTGAATGAAATGCCAATGGTGGACCTAGGTGGTAGCAACAGAAGCAGTAGTAGCTTTGGGAGTTCTTAAGCCAAAGATGATAAAGGGGACCTGGCAACTGTTCAGAAAGAAATTACAGGATATCCCTATGCCAGCACAGTTTGAGAACACCATTTCTTATATCCACTTCTGGGTCATACTTGAAAATTGAAGAAGAGTGTGCTTATTCATCCAACATATTGTTGTATTCTATTTTTCCTTTAGAGCCCATTTTCCATTGTGAATTATCTTCCAATCCTCTGACTTTCAGTAACAAAGTATAGCAGTTAAGAAAGGGAGAAAAAGAAAAAGAATAAAAGGAAAATCCTCTGAGGAAACAAGTCCCACCAGGTATATTAATCCTTTTCTGCTCCAGACCATGACAATTCTTTCACATTCTACTAGCTTAATAATAGATAACCACCCCTTCAGCCTTTAGAGTACTATAGACTGAATTTGTTTATCCCTCAAAATGATTATACTAGCACATAATTGGCTAATTAAGCAAAAATGAGAGTGCTATTACAGAACATGTGAATCAAAATTTAAGATATCTCTAAACAAGTTATAATGAATGGTGCAGGTTACCACTGTGCTCTATTATTTTCCAAATTTTCATTTAGATTTGACCCTTTCTTGACCTTGGTCAAATCTGATGCAGAATTTCTATTTCCATTTTTAGGTCCATCCCTAACTCAACTCCAACTTAAGCATGCTTCAAAGCTACTACATCAATCCTCCAATCACTACTTTTAAGCACTGTTAGCCATATTAATAAGGATCCAACAGACAACATTATAAGCCTTTGCTCACAAATTCAGTGGAGATTCCTAACTTCTCTAGTTATTTGCTGAAAAGTAGAGGAAGTGTTAATATCAGCGAAACACCAGCTTGCAAATTGATTTCTCTCTGAAAAAAAATTTAAAAAGGTATTGCACACAACAACACTACCATGCAACCATTAGAATAAGATTCATTTTCCCTTTTCAAATAATGTGGTGATGGCTGTTGTATGAGCTGAGGTTTATACTTTCTCTAAGAATACACATGCTGAGACTTGAAAGCCTTCTGCAGTTTTCAATCTGCATTCATTCCACATTTGAGATTATGGAAATGACAAATGAGGCAAAATGAATGTCAGGCCAGGGTCACCTGCTGAGTGTTTGCCAGCTGAAAGGGGATAATAGTTTCTCTGATTTGTGATACCAAAATCACATCTTACATAAGACTCTAACAAGCAGACATTTTCAAACAGGTCTGTGCCATTTGGCAAATAATACATTTTCTCGTTGAAATAATTCTTCCATAAAATATTACAGGGAATGATAAAAATAATTCTGGATAAGGATCTGAATATTGAATAAGAATTTTTAAACATGTCATATACTCTATATGTAAATACATATGTGTATATATGTTATGTATACATATGCATGTACATTATGTAATGCACATGTGTATGTGCATGTGTGTATATATCTATAATTATCTATCTATACATATGTATATTGTGATACTGATTGTGTCCTTTTCCCTCCAGAAGAAACCTGAGGCTCAAAGTAGTGAAGGGACTTCACCCCTCTGATGTGACCAACAAGTGATGGAACCAGAACTCATATCTGAGACTTTAATAAAATATGATCAGTTTAAAGTAAACTTTTAAAGAATTTTATATGGATAGAACTAGTTGCCACCTTAAAAAGCTCTCATACATACTACTTTCTCACCAAAACTCTTGTCATTTTTTAGTCAAGCTCTTAGGTAGCTTTGTTGTTTTTGTTGTTGCTGCTGTTGCAAATGATATTTATCAATTATATTCCCCTATGCTTCCCTTTTTCTGTCTTATCTTTGTCTGGGCATCCATAACCGTGTTTTCTTGCAAGGAACATTAGATAAAATGCTATCTTCCACTAATTTTTAAAATATCTGAATTTGCAAATTGCAGAGATGACTTGTTGCTTCAATATTTGATATAATTCAATTGTGAATCCATTTTTTCCAGGTACAATTTTTTTTTGGTGTGGCAATTCTTAAATAACCTTTTTTAAAATTGTCTTTAAAAATAATTTGTCAGTGTGGATATTCTGTATTTTTTTAAATGTTCATCTATCTTTAATCTACATTTGGGAAAGGGTGGGACAACGAACAATGAACAATAAACTCTAAAAGTCTTTTTCTTCTATACTCACTGCAATTATCCTTTATTACAATGATTTTGAAACTGTGATTTTCCTCTCACCATTTTAATATATTTATTTATCAATCTTATTTTTTCCCTCAAATATCCATTTTATTTTTGTCTATTTCTCCCAGTGGACAAAATAATAGCAGCTACCTCCCAGAGTTATTGGGAGGATAAGATGAGGAAATATTTGTAAATTGGTTTGCAAACCTTAAAGAGTTATGTAAATGCTAGTTATTATATATACATTCATACAATAAGAATGGAAATCTAGGTGGCATAGTGGATACAGTGTGAATCCTGGGGTCACAAAGACTTATCTTCCTGAGTTCAAATCTGGTCTCAAACACTTACTGGCTATGTGACTCTAGGCAAATCATTTAACCATGTTTGCCCCAGTTCCATATCTGTAAAATAAGTTGGAGAAGGAAAAGAAGAACCATTGTCTTTGACCAGAAAACCTCAGATGGAGTCATAAAGAGTCTTACGTGACTGAAAAACAAGAGTAACAACTGAACAACATGAGAATATGCGTATATGTATGTACATAAATATATATATATATATATACACGAATAAGCATATATATGTACTTATCTATCTATACACATAGAGAGGTAACCCTTCGATCACTTATGGAATGACAAAAATCTATTCACAGGAAAAACTTGTTTGATACATTTAGAAGGAGTAAATAGTACTCTAATGATACTACAAATAATTTCATTTGTAAAAAGAATGAAATTTTTATACATATATATATTCCTCTATGAGAAATTGTTTTTTGATTTTGACTTAATAGTATTTTAATTTTTTTAATTACATGTAAAGAGAGATTTTAACATTCACTTTTATAAGGTTTTGAGTTCAATTTTTTTTCTCCCTCCTCCCTCTCCTCCCCCTCTTCCCAAGATGGCAATAATCTTATAGAGGCTATACATGTACAAGCATATAAAAATATTTTCATATTAATCGTGTAGTGAAAGAATAATCAGAACAAAGGGGGAAAACTGTTAGAAAGAATAAAAAGCAAAATAGTATTCTTCAAACTGCATTCAGATCTCATAGTTCCTTCTTTGATTATGAATAGCATTTTCCATTATGAGTCTTTTGTAATAGTCTTAGATAATTTTATTGCTGAGAAAGGCTAAGTCTATTAAAGTTGATCATCACACAATGTTACTCTTACTGTGTATGACACTCTTCTTTTTCTACTCACTTCACTCAGTTCCTTTCATGTAAGTCTTTCCAGGTTTTTCTAAAATCTGTTTGCTAAGACAAGAATTTTTGTCTAGTCTCAAATTAAATTTTGTTTTGCTTTTATATTTATCTTTAAATAATATTAAATGGAAAATTTAAATTTTAGTCATTTAACTGTGATTGAAAATATTTTATGTCCAATGAATTTCTAACAACTAATATGTGGTTATTTCTTTATGACTACAAGACATTTTGCATATTATCTCTCATTTGATCTTTAAACAACCCAGAGAAGTAAATAGTACAACTGTTCTTGCACCTGTAGAGAAAATGAAATTCAGAACATGTTAGCAACCTGCTCTAGATCATAAAGCAAGAGCCTGGGCCAAGACTCAATCAAAATTCCTGATTACATAGGTGATACTTTCCCCAATATTCCTCATGCAGTTGTTGTATGTGCTTTCTTGCACTTTTTTGGCTGATGAATGTTAAGCCATTTTAGGGAAGGGATTACTAACAATAACATGCAATGACAGCTTGCATTTATATAGTTAAGGTTTGCAGAACACTTTACATACATTGCCTCACTTAAACCTCATAAATTATGCACCAACATTTCCTCCATTTTAGTCTTAGGTGGAGTTTTTCAAGTTCAAGAATTTGAAATGAGTGGGGTTGGTGACCTTTATGCTGTGTTCATCCTCATTGAAGGCATTTGACAACATGGCTGAAAACATCATGCTAAAAAGCATGGGAGCAAGCCCACAGCCTTGTTTTTCTCCATTGATGTCTGTGAAAGCACGAGACCCTTATTCATTATCCAGAACTCAAGAGAGTATGCCATCATTAAATTGATGCACAATTCTGATGAACTTCCCTGGGCAACCAAATTTTGACATAATTTTCCATAAGCATTCTCAACTGACAGTATCAAAGGCCTTGGTCAGATCTACAAATATGTAGAGACTTCAGTTCTGCTCCTGGCTTTTATCCTAGAGTTGTCAGGCAGAAAACACCATTTCAATCATTCCTCAGCCCTTTCTGAAGCCACCCTGGTTATCAGATAGATGACCATCTTCAAGGTAAAGGCGATCAAGGAGAACTTTGGCAAGAATATTGCTATTAATAACTAAGAGAGAGACCCTGCCCCCACCCCATGACTGTCACAGGACAATCTATTTCCTTTACCTTTATACAGATGTGGATGCATCCTTGAACTCCTGATGGATAAACTCCTCTTGCTAAATAACCTGGAAAATTTCAGTCAGCTTTTGTATGAGTAATGGACCCCCTACCTTGTAAATCTCAGCTGGAATACAATCTGCATCAGATGCTTTGCCACACGAAAGGAACCTAATGGCATTCAAAACCTCTTCTTCAGTTTCAGAGGGATTGACTTTAACCTGAGACAAAAGGTCAATGATTTCAGCAATTATTGGGGACAATCTGTTGAGAAGACTGTGGAAGTGTTCAGCACATCTCTGTCGCATCATGTCCTTATCAGTAATCAATTTGGTTCCATCAGCATTGAGTAGGTGAGGTAGTGTGCTTTCTAGGGATGTACACAATGATAATGTGGTTGACAAACACATTGCCAGAGCTAGTTCCCTGTTTGGGAGGCTGTGAAGGAAAGTGTGGGAGAGAAGAGGTATTAGACCAATTAGCAAAATGAAGGTCTACAGAGCAATTGTGATGATCTCATTACCATATGTCTGTGAAACCTAGACAGTCTAACAGTGAGCACTACACCAGGAAACTGAATCACTTCCATTTTAATTGTCTCAGTAAGATTCTGAAGATCACCGGGCAGGATAAGATACCAGACACTGAAGTCCTTTCTCAAATGAAACTGCCAAGCATTCAAACCTTATTTCAGAGAGTGCAAATAAAATGGGCTGGCCACATCATTCAAATTCAAAACATACATTTGTCAAAAAGACTGTTTTATGGAGTACTCACACAGGGGACGTGTTTACATCATGGTTAGAAGAAGCAATAAAAAGACACTTTCAAGGTCTCTCTTAAGAACTTTGGAATTGATTGTGTGACATGGGAGACACTGGCACAGGAACAGCATGGTGTGCCTTCATCAGAGAAGGTGCTATGCTCTGTGAGTAAAACAGAATTGAAGTAGTTCAAAAGAAACACAAGATGTGCAAATTTGGAGAATACACCTCCTACATTCGCATGAACCATTTGGCCTGACCTGTTGTAGAGCATTCTGAGCTTTTATTGGTCTGATCAGTCACAGTTGGACACATTGTAACATGATTCTAATTTAATTTTGCCATTTTGGTCCTTTTAAGGAGTGAAGGACGACAACTGAACAACTGATCTAGTTAAACTCCATAATAATTTGTTCTGGGTGTTATTACCAGACTCAATTCATAGATGAGACTGGGTTAAAGTTAAATGACTTGACTAGGTCAAATATCTGCAACAGAATGTGAATGCATACCCTGCTTACTCCAAACTATATGTAGCTTTGCTTCCACCATCACTTAGCAAAATGTTTATTAAATTATTTATAAACTTATTTGAGTGGTTTTCAAATGATAATGCTTTGAATTGCATTTTTTAGTTTATGAATTTTATGAATGAAAATAGAGTAGAAAATAATTATTTCTTAAAATGTCTAAATTACATAAAAAATACAACAGGCTACTACAAGGATATAACCATTGACTTTAATAATTGACTCAGCGATAAGTGCTAGAGCAGGACTATGAACTGTGAATAATGATTTTCCAGCTGTTAAAATTAAATATATAATTTCCTCCAAGAAACAGCTGATGAATTTTACTGAGGGCTCTTCTTACTTTTAGAAATTACTTAATAGTGACAGATTCTTTGACTTAAAGTAAAAATTCTAATACTGTGGTGTTCAGGTCTTTCCATTTTTCTGATATGTACATACATATACATACATGTGAGTGTGTGCATACACACATGTGTGTTCTATTAAAAGAAAAATGTAAAAGTCTGTGCATTCCTTTCTATTCACTTTTTGGAGGTTGAAGGCAGGGCAATTGGGGTTAAGTGACTTGCCCAAGGTCACATGGCTAATAAGTGTTAAGTGTCTGAGGCCAGATATGAACTCAGGGCCTCCTGAATCCAGAGCTGGTTCTCTATTCACTGCACCACCTAGCTGCCACAGTGCATTCTTTTCTAGAGAACAGAGACATGAACAAAATTGTGTACATGTTTGATAATTAAACATTTAATACAGGAGATTTTTTGCTCCTTAAACACGTATAGTTCAAAGAAATTAAGAGATTCATAAATACTCCCCAAATTCATATATCTTTGCAAAATTGCCTTGACCCAGTTTAATTTTGCTTCAGTTAAATTTATCATATAATATAATAATTTTCTTGTTTTCAACTATTAATTACATATGAATTAAGCATCCTATAGGCATGAGTAACTGATAAAAGAGAGTAAAATACTTGTTTAATAATTATTATTTTAAAAAAAGGAAAAATGTTGTTCAAATAAATTAACATAATATAAGTGTATGTCTGTTTATATGTTAAAATCACATAGGGTAATAGAAGAAAAAAAACACACACAACTAAACAGAGTCAGAAAACCTGAATTCAACTTTACTTTCCATTGCTTACTTTGGCATGTGATTATAGGCAAGTTATACACTTTATGAATTTTACTTTCTTTATCTATTAAATGGTGGTAGCGGACTTAACAGCACTTGTCTTATGGGATCATCATTAGCAAGAGAAATAAGTACTGAATGTTCTACAAATGTGAACTATGATCATCCTCTTTTCTCATGTCATTTGCCCATGATCCTTACCCTTCAATATAAGATTTTGTGTCTTATGACAATGCTGCTCTTCCATCAGAACTTTTGCCACAAAGTAAATGAGAAATGAAAAGAAGATCTAATCCCATTGTGTCTTTGAGCAACATATGCCAAGCCCTTCGATCCCTTAATGTAGAAGATGCCAGATACTGTGTTATCCTGATTGTGTTTCCACAATATTCAACTTGTTTCGTCTTGCCTGCTTGTAATATTTTATCCTTGATCTGGGAACTCCAGAAACTGGCTATGATATTCCTAGGAGTTTTCTTTTGGGAGTCATTTTTAAGAGGTGATCTCTCAACCTCTTTTTTGAAACCTCAAAGAGGTTTCTTTCCACCTCTATTTTGCCCTCTGGTTCTAAAACATCAGGGCAATTTTTCTTGAGAAATTCTTGGAGGATGATTTCTAGGTTCTTTTTTTTTTATCATGCTTTTCAGTTAGTCCAATAATTTTTAAATTATCTCTCCTAGATCTATTTTCCAGTTCAGTGGTTTGTCCAGTGAGATATTTCACATTGCCTTCTATTTTTTTTTTTCATTTGTTTGGATCTGTTTAATAGTATCTTGATTTCTCATAAAGTAATTAGCTTCCATTTGCTCCAATCTAATTCTGAAGGAATTATTCTCTTCAGTGAGCTTTTGAGATTCTTTTTCAATATGGCAAATTAAACTTTTTAAGGCACTTTTCTATTCGTTGGCTTTTTGAGCCTCTTTTGCCATTTGAGTTAGTTTATTTTTAAGGTGTTATTTTCTTTAGTCAGGTTTTTGACTCTCTTCATGATTTCCTTGAATCATTCTAATTTCTCTTCCCAATTTTTCCTCCAATCGTCTTATTTGGTTTTCAAAATCCTTCCTAAACTCCTATATGAGCTGTAACCAATTCATATTTTTTTCTTGGAAGCTTTTGGTGCAGGAGTTCTGACTTTGTTGTCTTCCTGCTGTTCCATGCTTTGATACTTTTTGTCCCCCCAAAAAAGGAATCCAAAGGGCTGTGCTTGATTTGCTTACTTTGCTTTCTCATGTTGCCACTCACTTATTTGACTTTTGAGCTTTTTTCCACAGAAGAACTCTGCTTCTAGATAGGAGAGCTTTGTCCCAAATCACTGGGATTTTCACAACTGTCAGAGCTATTACTTGGGTGTCCTCTCAGAAGCCTCCATTGGCTCTGGCACCCAGTCACCCATCCCAGGACCTCCACCCTAGATAGCAGTCCACATCCAAGCAGGTTAAAGCAAGAGTGATTACCTCTCAGAATGGTTGCTTGGTCCCCCTACAATCTACAGGCCATAAGCTCTCAAGCTGCCATGCAGTGGCAGGTTCATTCCCTCTGTCTCAGTCGCTTCTCCCTTTGGGGGCAGAGGCCAGACCGCACTCCAAACACCGTGTTCCCAAAATTCTCTGACCTCTCACTTTGTCTTTGGGATCTATGGGTTGACAGTTCTGGAAACTGCCACAGATGCTTGTGATCCACTCTCCCAAAGTCCCTCTAGCTGTAGCTGGTAGGGCTGCCCTGAGGCTAAAACCTGGGCTCAGACTGGCCTGGGCTCTGTTTTCAGTGTGCTGTGATGAACCATATCTGCCAGTCTGCCAGGCTGTTGTCAGTGGGAGGTTTGTTTCTCTATGTCACTTTGTGGATTCTGTAGCCCTAAAGTTTGTTTATAGTCATTTTTTATAGGTATTTGAGGTGGTTATGGAGGGAGCATATGGAGTTTCCTGCTTCTCTGCCACCATCTTGGCTCTTTGTCTCCAAATATATTTTTTTATCATAATGTCAGTAAAAATCCAAGTAATAAGGATTTGTGAATTTTCTAATTTTATATTTCAGTAAGAGATCTAATTATTTTCTATTTTTATAAATTGGTCTGAATGATGACTGAGCAGGGTCAAAGGAATATGTTTGTATGCATGTGCTCATGTGTATGTGTATAAACACAACCACACATATAGACAGATATATACCTGTGTATGTACATATCTGTTGTGCATTCATATGTACATTCATATGTGTGTGCAGATATATATATTACACACACACACACACACATATATATATATATATATATATATCTGCACATATAACATAAAGATTCATCTCAAATTTTCATGTAATGATTTTTTTTAAAGTACTAGTTCTTTCTGAAATTGGAGAGGAAAAAAATATATTTGGAAAAAAAAGTCACCAGACTTGAAAATATGCCTAGATATTAATATAAAAAGTCTTCACTATAAATTCTTCACAGGTGAGTATTGTTGATGGAGAATAAAAATCCCAATATATTTAGGAGTGAATGCCATAACCAAAGATTGTGTTTTGAGTAATGTATATAGTGCGCGAAACAATTATTAATTTTATGTACCACAATTAAATTTATACTTCAATTGTGAAGAAAAAATAATCATTAGTTAATTTAAGTAAAATACTGCCTTGATTACAGATGTCAACTTGTAAAGCTATTTTTGGATTAAGACTATCTCTCTGAAATGCAAGATCTATAAAATTCTCACACTTCGATTTGCCTATGAATGCTACTTATTTTGTTAAGGCTTAATATCTTATTCAAACTAATCTCACTTAAAAAAATAATAGAAGCAGATCTCGCTAAAAACAAAGGAAGAATAGCATATATATTTCTAAAGTCTGTGCAGCATTTCTCTATTGCCATACATTTTATGGCATCATGGCATTCCATGCATCAATGAGAGTGTTAATCAATTGTGTTAATCTAGAGGGTAGATAGAAAGCAGAGAAATTATATTCAAATCTTACAAGGAGATATCTCCCAAAAGTACCATACTGTGAAAATTTATTTATCTATCACTGAAAAAGGAACAGTTTCAAGTATCACGTGTTATGAAATAATTGTGTATTAGAGGGCTTTCAAATGGAGCTCCCACTTCTGCACTGATTTTGTTGCTTTTGTAATCTTATAATCTTCTCAGTTTGATACTTGAATACATGCATGTCATTATTGCAAATGACTATTAAGGTGTATATGAAGGGAAAACAAGAGTAATGCTAAGTTGAATGACTATAATTTGCTTTGATGGGAAAAAAAAAATCCAGAAAACCAATTGACTTCACCATAGGTGCGCATTTACGTTTGAAAGTGAAATGGAGAATTTTTTGAAGCACCAGAGTTGCTTTTTTTTTTATTTGTTTATTTGTTTGTTGTTTGTTTTAATAGCTCCATATTTCACATTCATATTATCAGGGAGATATTTAGAAACTTTTTTTTAGATTCATATGGACAATGCACAGTCATTCAGTCAACAAGCAATTATTAAATACTTGTTATTTGCCAGGCATTCTGCTAGGCTCTGGTGTTAAAAAAAAAAAAATAAGGATAAATCATTTCCTACTTACAAAGAACTTATGTTCTAATGGTAGAGAAATGAAAGACAAGCAGATAGATAGATAGACAGACAGATAGATAGATAGATAGATAGATAGATAGATAGATAGATAGATAGATAGGCAGATAGATATACTCATAGATTTAGATATATAGATATACAATATAATAAAAATATATAATAAAAACAGACATATATTTATGTATAGATAATATAAATGATATATACACTGCATATTATATATAATATATAAATGTTGCATATATGTTTAGGCTAAATATGCATGTACATATACATGTATATACACAATACACACATGTTTAAATATGAAGTGAGCAAAATACACAGCATAAACATGCATAAGCACACATGTATACAAACATACAGATCCATGGGCATATAAATGCATGCATTTACACATATACATTCATATACACATGTGGACACATGTCCATACACCTGCATTTGTATGCCTTGCATGTGTGTGTATAGTATAATGTGTGTATACGTATAAGTGTATATATACGAACACATTACACAATATATATGTGTGTATGTATATATGTGCATGCATATACGCATATATAAACACAATACATATACACTCATATAAGCATATGCATGCACACACATACATATTCATATATGCATTTATGCATATATATTTGTATACACATATTTCTATCTATTCCCATATATATGTGTGTATGTGTATATATGCATGTGTATGCATGCATATACTATGTATGTATGTATTCTTCCCACAAACTGAGACCTGTTAAAGGACCTAAGGTTGAAAAGGCATCACCTCCCTGATCTGATATCCTGGCCCTCTTCTGGAACAAAGTCTCAAAAACAACCTAAGTAGAAAAGGAACTGCCCAATGGGGACAAAACTGGGCTATTGGGCAATATAGTGTGCTTTTTCTTTCTTTCTTTCTTTCTTTCTTTCTTTCTTTCTTTCTTTCTTTCTTTCTTTCTTTCTTTCTTTCTTTCTTTCTTCCTTCCTTCCTTCCTTCCTTCCTTCCTTCCTTCCTTCCTTCCTTCCTTTCTTTCTTTCTTTCTTTCTTTCTTTCTTTCTTTCTTTCTTTCTCTTTCTTCCTTCCTTTCTTTCTTTCTTTCTTTTTCTGTTCTCTCTCTCCTTCCTTCCTTCCTTCCTTCCTTCTTTCCTTCCTTCCTTCCTTCCTTCCTTCCTTCCTTCCTTCCTTCCTTCCTTCTTTTCTTCCTTCCTTCCTTCCCTCTTTATTTCTCACTCTTACCTACTGATACCAATAATAAGTACAAGCCATGCACTACTTGGTCATTGTTGGGCACTGTCTAGCTTGCAATGATTGTAAATAACATCCTTTCAATTTGGCTGGTTAGTTTCCTTATCTCCAAAAAAGAAGTAATAACAGCACCTACGTCAAAGGGTTATTAGCAAACATCAAATAAATTGACATATAGAGTGCTTTGTAAACTTTGAGCTGTTATATAAATAATAACTACTATAACTGGAATATTTAAACAAATTTTGCAAACATTTTAAGAGCTACAAACTGAAATACATGATAAGAGATTTAGCAATTTCAAAAGTTGCATTTTTGCTTCTAAGAAATGACAGTAGAGGGGGCAGCCAGGTAGCAGAGTGAGTAAGAGCACCAGCTCCAGAGTCAGGATGACCTGGGATCGAATCCAGGCTCAAACATTGAGCACCCACCCAGAAACACCTGGCCGTGTAACCTTGAGCAAGTTACTTAACACCAATTGCTTTAAAAAAAATGACAGTAGGTTACTATTTCAGTGTACTGAATCAGAGTGCTTTTAAAGAGTAACTCATGCAATTTTCAAAGGTGTCTGATTCATCTTTAGCAGCAATTATTATGGAATAGCTTTATACAATAATTTAATAAACACAACTATATGAGAAGAAATAAATGGTTTCTATTAAACTATAGTGGCTTGAAACAGAGAATACAGCTTTCAAAAACATGGAGTTTATTCCTAGGTACTAGAAATATCAGATTGAATATTCTCAACTGGCCTATCACTAGACTTGTAGGGAGTTGAGTGTTTGGCTAGGGCTTTTCCATTCTAAAAATGAACTTATTTTTGGATGACAAACAATATTTAATATTATTTATATTATGTTAATATATTTTAATTATCTATTATTATTAGTTCAAAAAACTAATTTGAAACCAACACAGATAATATGATCAATTTTTTTACAACATATGCTGCAATTAGAATCTTCCCCTTATTTTCCTCTTAATTTAGATGACTGACTTCAACAGTTATTTTTTTTCTTTACTTGCTTTCTTTACAGAACTTCAAACTGTCTTTGCCCTGTATATCATACATTTGCACTCTATAATCAAAACCCACATATCTCTTTTACCTGAAGTAACTCACAGCAAATCTGAATAAATTGTGAGTGCTTGCCTTCATTTATACCATTTTATGTGTATTTAACCAGACCTGTGATTTCATCCATGTAAAGTGTTCCAAATAATACACTCCCCCTACTAAAACAATCTGCATCTGCTCTCCAATTTATACTTTTACTGAATCACTTAGGGCATTGAGAGATCAAGTAACTTACCTAGCATCTAAGACAATGTGTAATTGATAGAATACAAATTTATGTCTTCATCCTCACTAGGATCATTCTCTAACCACTAAACAAAACCACCTCTAAAATAAAATATGAAAAACAAGAATAAAATAAAAGATGAAAATAACTCATTAAATGACTTACATCAGGGATTAACCAGTCAGATACTGGATAGGGTTGTCTAGCCCTATATTATTCTTCATTTTTTAACGGACTTTTATTAGTGAAAGAAAATGACCTATGGTAATATGTGTGTGTGTGTATATGTGTGTATATATATATATATATATATATATATATATATATATATATATATATATATATATATATATGTTTCATCCTTTTAACACCTGGGATCTTTCATCCTATCTTCTACCTTTCTAAAGTCTCAGCTTAAGGTAAGAGGACAATGCCAGCCTTAGAAACTAAAGCACGGCAGTCAAACTACCAGTATTCCAGGCTCTCTTTTGTTATACACATCCAAAGTATTGTCACCAATTCTTACATCATATATCTTCCTCCTATAGCATTTCTCCATAATCATTTTCTCTGTGTTTTCCCTCTTCGTCAACCAATTTCTACTTCTGAATAACACTCTATGATATTTACTTTTACTTTTATCATGCATTTTTATATTAGATGTAACATTTCTGACAAGTTCTCTTCAGGATATGAATGTACTGGGGCACACTATGGCAAAATTCCATTTATATTATTTACCTTCCTCACCCAAATATGCTAGAAATTTTTATACTAACACCCAATTAGAGAAAAAGTGATACAGTGGAAATAGTGATGAAATTAAAATGAGGAGAGAATTGGCTTCAAATTCTGCCACTGACACTCTAAGAGTTTGTTTGATTTTCAGTTTACTCATTAGGGATGACACCCTTTGTGTGCAGCAATTCTTAGTAGAAACACAATGTAATGTATGTATATACACAAACACATACATACACACACATGTATACACAGATAGACTACATAAAAGTTTGTCTTAATATTGGTTTGACACTAACCTCCATACCTACATATGATTTATAAAGTTTAAAGAATGAATAGGTTCTTACATAGTTAAAAAAAAAACAATAAAGGTAACTCATATAAGAGAACTGAGCAATCTAATTCATTTGCCTATCATATTCATATTTATCCATCCCAAAAAGTTGCTACAGTAGCTCAGATTGGTAAAGAGACAGAGGAGTTACTCTCACTCTCATTGTTTTTACCCTCTTGCCAACATTAATCCTACTTTCTGGTGTGTCCCTCTTTAAAAAAAAATAAGGGGAAGTTAAATAATTTGTAAGGGAAAGAATATATACATATATATATATATATATATATATATAGAGAGAGAGAGAGAGAGAGAGAGAGAGAGATCAATATGGAATTATGCCCAAAGGGCTATAAATACTTTCATACCCTTTGATCCAGCAATACCACTGCTAGGGTTACATCCCAAAGAGATCATCGAAATGGGAGAAAGACCCATATGTACAAAAATGTTTATAGCAGCTCTTTTTGTGGTAGCAAAGAATTGGAAATTAAGGGGGTGCCCATCAATTGGGGAATGGCTGAACAAGTTGTGGTATATGCATGTTATGGAATACTATTGTGCTATAAGAAATGAGGAGCAGACGGTCTTCATATTTACCTGAAGAAGCTTATACAAACTGATGCTGAGTGAAAAGAGTAGAACCAGGAGAAATTTGTACACAATTACAGACACAACGTATGTGTGATGACCAACTTTGATAGACTGGACTCTTCTCAGCAATGCAGTGATATAAGTCAATCCTAAAAGACTCATGATGGAGAGAAATATGTGTATCCAGAGAAAGAACTGAGTTTATATCCAGATTGAAGCAAAATACCTGATCTTTTTTCCTTCTCCTGTTTGATTTTATGTCCTCTTTACCATTTTTCATTCCATCTGATACAATCCATCTTTATAACCTAACTAATGTATAATGTGAAAGTATTTACAGATCCTATACTTGACTATATGCCACCATGATGGGGAGGGGAGGAAGGGGGACAAAATATGACACTCAAGGAATTGTCAAATTGAATCCTGTAAACTAAAAGGAAACAAGCAAATTAACTTTAAAAAAAGGAAAAATAAATTCAGAGGTCAAAAAAATTTTTTTGGTGCATATGGGTACTTTCTTCTTATTAATGACCCTCTTGATGATATTCCTAATACCATAATCTCTGAATCAAAAGGTATACACATTTTAGTGTTTGTGTAATTCCAATTTATATTTGAAAATGGTTGCCCCCTCTTGAGTAGGTCAAGAAGTGAGATGGCTGGTGCTAGTGGGATGGAGCCCTGGGACAAGCCCATTGATCTGGCAGGAGAGAAATAGAGCCCTGCCCAGTGCACTTTTGGGGGCAGATGGAGCAGAAAACACTTCCACAGCAGTGGGGCCGGAAGATCCTGAACAGCTTGAGCATCAGGGACTTGGTTTTTGCCAATTATGGCTATACTTTCTACTCAGTGGTTCAGGAGAGGTTCCTAGATGATTTGGAAGACAAGGCCAAATGGCTAGAGTGAAAGCTGCCAGGGTAAATAGCTCCTAAACCCAAAGTGGGGTTCTCCACCTTGGATGGAACTTCTTCAAAATGAGTATGGATGCCTCTACCTTCTGTACTTACCCTCCCCTTCAAGAAAAAGACTTACTGCGATAAGAAGTGTTTTGGCCAGCCTGACCTTGGGATGTTGTTTGGTTATGGAGCCCCACCCTACTTTGGGAATTATGTATCTGTCCAGTTTGATGGGAAAGCCAATTTCTCCTTCTGCCACCCACTCCCCCCCGCAAAAAAAGAAATTGAGCCATTGTGACAGTAGGGAGGAGACACAACTAGATCACCCCCAGCTTTTTCAGTAGCACCTTATTCGTGCCTTCATAGTTTCTTCCTACCATAGAGATTTAAAACCATTGTTGGGGCAAGTATGGTACCTCTTCTCTTTGTTGAAACATGCTATATCTGTGATGGTGGTCAAGTTGAGGGATGATTCACAATAAAGTAAAACATCTGTTCTTAAAAAAATGGTTGTACTACTTTACAATTTCATTAACAATGCATTTCTGTATCTTTCTTCACAAAACTTCACAAAACCCTTCCAACATTGACTATTCCCATTTTTCTTATTATCTTTATCAACTTTCTAGGTGTGAGATGAAAACTGAGACATATTTTTATATGCATTTCTTTTCTTATTAGTTCTTCGGAGCATCATTGCATATAGTTCCTAATAGTTTGTAATTGCTATTTTGATAACTATTTATTCATATTTCTTTAAACACTTATCTCTTTAGAATTTGCTTTTGGGCATGGCATGTCAAAGTTTCAATCAATAATCTGATGGTGGAGACCACAGTGGTATAACCACATCAATATTAAATCAAATTTAACAAATATTTTGTCAATTACTATTTGAATGAAACCATTTCATATCACAATGGATTTTTGTGACATTCAAAAAATCTTACTTTGGTTTTAAGCTATAAATCTTTGTATACAATATGTTTGTGCCACATATAAATGAAAAAATAGACCCATTTGGATATAGAGAAAGAGAGATAGACAGAAAGGGAGAGAGAGAGAGAAAGAGACAGAGAGAAAGAGAGAGAGAGACAGAGAGAGACAGAGAGAGAGACAGAGAGAAAGAGAGAGAGACAGAGAGAAAGAGAGACAGACAGAGACAGACAGAGAGAGAGAGAGAAAGAGAGAGAGACAGAGAGAGAGAGAGAGAGAGAGAGAGAGAGAGAGAGAGAGAGAGAGCTTACCTTTGAGGAGTTTATATTTTACTACAAGTAGGCTTTTGGCATATAAAAAGATTAGTGTCAAATAAAATAAAATGTGATGTGGGAGACAGAAACTAAATATTCTAGGAAAACTTGAGAAAAAATAGAGAGCATTTTAGCTTGAGATGAAGAAGATATTGCTGGCATTAGTTCCTGTGACAATGATAAAATTTGGGAATTGGGAGAAATCATCTCTGGCTAAATGTTCAATATAATTTCCACCAAATTTTCTCTAGGTCTTTGTGTTTAATCACTAGATTAAATTAAATTTATTTTAAGGTGTTCTCCTAAAGCCCTTTTGCAATTATGTTACAGCTTTTCGTATGCCCATTGTAAATAGGTTGTTTCCAGTTAGATAGATTATCTCTACTGAAGTAAACATTTAGTTACTCATCATGGTGTAGAGGAAGTCAAGTGTACTTCAAGGCTATTTCAGGAAAAGATAAGCTTTGCCAAATGCTTCCAAATTGGAAGAGCGTTACCAGACCCTTGGAAATGTATATCTGTTGTCTGTGGCTAGCCTAGCTAAGTCCAACAAAGTTAATAGAATAATGAGCCAGAGTGGATGCTATTTTTCATGATTGACTGTCATGTCTTAGAGGGCTAGAAAACCTCATTGATGGAAAGAATACTTAGAGAAAAAAATCAGATTCTTGAAGTTGTGAGGTGTATGTGATATCAGAATAACTTAGGCCTTTATTGGTGCCATCTATGTCACCTTAATCACAAAATAGGCATTGCTTCATTCAAAATATGATCTATTAAAGACTTTAGCATGAAAAGGCCAAGGTCTCCCCATTATATCAATATTTAAAGATAATTCTTCTGCAGGAATCTCCAAAATTGTTTTCCTTCAAAAACAAGTATGGTTCGTGGAACAGTATTGAAGCATAAACTTCTTTCAAAAAAGTGACAAAAAAACTGAAAATAACCTTTATGTATTTGTGATGATACTAATTTCTGATCATACCAAGAGCAAAAATAAAAGATACCACTATAAGAAATATTTTCTATGTGATCCAATCTATATATCAATTTCTTCATCTATCTGTATACCATCATGCTATCTATGTAAAATAATATGTTCTATATATATGTATGTATATATATATATATGCTTCTATATCTGTAAGTAGATTGAAGTCAATTAAACCATCGATCCATCTATCACATATCTATCTCTTTATCCTTCCAGCTTTCTATTTTCTATCATCTATTATCTTTCTATCTATCTCTCTATATATACCATATTTTACCACATAATATTTGCCACCACATAATTGTCACACACTATGTTTTTAGTACAAAAAATTATAGTCTTTCATCACATAGTAGTGATATGAAATAGTTTTATTAATCTTGCAACTTAAAAGGTAAACAGAGCAGCAATGTATTCACCAGTGGCATACAGATATACATTTATCTCTCAAACATTGAAAGTCATGAGCCTAGAATTTTCAGTGCATGGGCATAGTATAAGTATTCAATTTTAACATAAATTCATGAGTGTTCTATGCTTCTATGCTATTTCATGATTATATATATACATATACATATATATATATAATTCATGAGTGTTCTATTATAATATTTTACCTAAGATAGTTTAATAATAAATCAAAAATTAATTAAATTAAAATTACACGACAATTTTTAAATTCTTCACAAGGATAGTTAGCCTACTTTTTTGCAAAAAAAAAATACCATTAAATATTCTATGAAAATACAATAGTTAGCTAGCTATCATCTATCTATCTACATAACTACTTATCTCTCCATTTTGATTTTATTGGTATAGAGAACTCCTATTGATGAAAGTTCCCCTCAAAATATACACCAGCAGTTACTATGCAATTTATATTCTTAGATATTTACCCAGAGTGATGATAAAATATTTTTCCCAGGGTTATATTTACAAGATAGGCATATAATTGGATTTATACATGTGAATAACAGGTAGTAGGGAATAATGATTGGGAAGCCATGCAGCCTGCCTCAGAATCAATATGGTCTAGATTTAAATGCTGCCTCTTAATGTGTAACCCTGGGAAAAAAACAATATACTCCCATTTATTTCACTAAACTTTTTAAAAACATAAATTTCAGAAAAAAAACTTTTGATCTGCACTGACAGGATATGTTACTTACATGAAGCTCCTTATGCCAAAGGAATCATGGATTGAGTTAAAAAATATAAAATCATTAACATTCCTATATGCACATCTAAATTATATAGGGTTTATTTTTTTGTTTTTGTTCCTTTTTTTAGTGTTTAAACCATATTGCTGAAATTCTGTCATCCCCATTGAGATCTAAATGAGCAAGTTGCAAGAGAATCTACTTTCCTTTATATACCATAAAAATAACCCTTTAAGCAGAGTTAAATTACATAGTTTTCATTACTAGCAATGAATAAAGGGCAGGTAGAAGATAGCTTTATTTTCAGAGCACAAGGCAAGTTTTCTATGCTATTGGAACTATTTTTTTTTCAAAGATGAGAAACTTTATATAAAAGTTACAGAGAGAAAAAACATTATAACCTTCAAGACCATTTTGCAGTAACTTTAATGTGTATAATCAAACTGTAACCTGTGGATTCTAATCTTGAAGGACTGTCCCTCTTTTTGTTTGTCAGGGTCTACTCTTCCTCATACCTGATATTGTAGCCATGTTTCCATTTCCTATTGTACAACAATTAACAATAACAATGCTAATAACATGAAAATAACAATAAGGGGGGGTGGAGTCAAAATGGAGGTGTAGAAACAGGAATTCTGCTGTGCTCGGGCTCCCTCCACCTCCAATTCATGTAAAAGGTGACTCTAACAAACTTTGGAGCTACAAAACACACAAAACGACACAGAGAAGCTAACCTCCTGCTGAAGACAGCCCTGCAGGCCAGCAGAGAGCAGCCAGTACAGTGCTATGGGAACTGACCCCAACCCCACAGAAGCCAGAGGTTTTAGCCCCAGGGTGGGCCTGACCAGCCAATGGCTGGAGGGACTTCAGATGACAAACAGATATGGCGGTTTCCAGAATTATCAACCCATAGATGCTAAGGACTGTATCAGCAATGCCATATTCACAATGCCTATAGAGATTACAAATATGCTGATATAATTATCCATCACAAAATATGTCATGTTTGCCATATGGGGAAATAAACTAGAAAATTTATTAAGATACCAAAAGACTGAGTCCCAAAACCAGAAAGTGAAAGCCATCAGAGTAGTTATGATATTGGCACAGATAGATAAAGTAGAAAGCACCCACATTCTCAAGCCTTTAAAACAGAACAGGCTACCTCAGGCAAAGGTCCTCCTCTCCCCACTCACAGCAACCACCCAGCGTCCAGGAAGCGTGCTCCCAGCAGCTCCGGCCCCTGGCAGTCCTCAGCAGGAGTCCTTAGCAGAAAGTCCTTAGCAGTCCTAACTCAAAAAAAAAAGGCTTCGCGCTGCCGCTGCCTCTGCTGCCGCCGCCACCATTGCCACCGCCGCCAACCGCCGCCAGCCACCGCAGGACCGCTAGCTCGGCTTTCACTTTCTCTCGCTTTCCGCTTTCTCTTGCTCCGCCCCTTCCTGCTACGTCAGCACGTCCTTGGGGCATGGAAGATCTTTAAATCCCATAACCCTTACAAGGACAAAGTGAGAGGTCAGTGCAGTGTGGGCTTTGGGATCCAGTAGTTGGGAGTGTCTTTGGCCTTTAACCCCTAGAAGGAGAAGCCACTGAGGCTCAGCACCCATGCGGCCAAAGCCACATGGCAGCTTCAGCTCCTGGCTTGCAGACTGAAGGGGGAAGAATGACCAGTCTGAGGGGTACTTGCTCTTGCTTTAACCTGCTTGGATCTGGATTGCTGCCTAGGGTGTAGGTCCTGGGGGTTGTGACCAGCTTGCCAGAGCACGTGAAGGGTTCAGAGAGGGCACTGAACTAATAACTTTCATAGCTGAGAAAACTCCAGCATTTGGTACAAAGCTCCCCTGTCTGGTAGCAGAGTTCTACTGGGGCAAAAGGCCATAAAAATGTTTTTTTTTTTTTTTTAAGTCAAGGAATTCAGTGGCAACATGAGAAAATGAGGGAACCAAAGAAAACAGTGGAATCCAACATTAGACTCCTATATTGGGAACAAAAAGGATCAATGCATGAAATGGCAGGAAGACTACAAAGTCAGAACTCCTGCACCAAAAGTTTCCAAGAAAAATACAAGCTGGTTACAGTCCATAGAGGAGCTTAAAAAGGATTTTGAAAATCAAATAAGATAAGTAGAGGAAAAATTGGGAAGAGAAGTGAGTATGACACAGGGAAATTATGAAATGAGAGTCAACAACCTGACTGATGAAAATAACACCTTAAAAATAGACTAACGCAGATGGCAAAAGAGGCTCAAAAAGGCAAAGAGGAGAAGAATGCTTAAAAAGCTGAATTTGTCAGGTGGGAAAAAAATCTCAAAAGCTCACTGAAGAGAATCATTCCTTCAGAATTAGATTGTAGCAAATGGAAGCTAGTGACCTTATGAGAAATCAAGATACTATGAAACAGATCCAAAAAAAAAAATGAAAAAAAAATAGAAGGCAATGTGAATTACCTTGTGGGAAAAACCACTGACCTGGAAAATAGATCCAGGAGAGATAATTTAAAAATTATTGTACTACCTGAAAGCCACAATGAAAAAAAGAACCTAGAAATCAGCCTTCAAGAAATTCTCAAGGAAAATTGCCCAGATGTTTTAGACCCAGAGGGCAAAATAGAGGTTGAAAGAATCTACCCATCACCTCCTGAAAGAGATCCCAAAAAGAAAACTCCTAGGAATATTATAGCCAAGTTCTGGAATACCCAGATCAAGGAGAAAATATTACAAGCAGGCAAGAAGAAATAATTTAAATATTGTGGAAACACTATCAAAATAACAGAAGATCTCACAGCTTCTACACTGAGGGATCGAAGGGCTTGGAATATGATATTCTGGAGGTCAAAGGAGCTGGGATTAAAACCAAGAATCACTTACCTCAAGTGCATGAATGCTATGTACTTGAAGTTTTGTAGTCTTCTATTAAAGATTAATATGACTTTATTTGCTATTGCTCAGTTTTACTAATTTATTTCCTTACTCTTTTTTGTATTATATTATAAACTATTATTTTCTAAGAGAAGCTTTGAGAGATGTAAGTGAAGAAAACATATACACAGACACAAACATATACATACATATATACACATACATGCATACATCTTTCAAAACTCATCAAATGTACTCTAAACTCAAAAAGGAAGGAGGAGTTGGGAAGTATCCATGTACAGTCACTAAGATAGATACCACAGAGAGTATATACAACATGGAAATAATAGTAGAGTTGTCTAGTAATGTATAGGAGATGAAATCCAAGAAAGGAATAAACAGCACAATTTAAATAAATAAAGTATGGGGTATAAGGAAGAAAAAACTAGATCCTAATGATAGTAGGGAAATTTAATCTTAAAAACATAACTGAGATTTGGTGAGAGACCTATGACTAGAATATATCTCTTCAAAAAGAGTAACACATAGGTAAAATAATGGAAAATGAACAAATGGGCAAAATAATTTGGGAATGAGAAGAGAAAAGCTATACATAGTCTAACATAAACCTGGATTTTAAGAAATCACATTTCAGAGAATTCATAGAAAGACTAGGTAGTGTCTCATGTGAGTTTAATTTTATTTATTTTTACTGTGGACTGGAAGCTCTCAAGAATGAAATTTTGAAGAGCCAAAAAAAGAAAAAATCTTCAGTACAAAAGAATTTCAGAGAATCTTATAAGACTATTACCAGGGGAACTAAAGTTTAGAACATGAGCTAAGTCTGGCAAAGTGTTGGTATAACAACAGCAAAAACAATGTTTATACTTGATTGCTTGTTTTGATTTTAGTTGTATTGGGAAAAGGAAGAGTTTTGAGAATACTTAGAACTGTCTTCAAGATAGATATGCAAAATATAATAGAATAATTGAGTGGAAGAGGGTTGACTTTATTCTAGATAGACCTAAGATTAAAAGAAGGAACATCAACATTACAAAGAGGCAAATTTAGGTTAATATAGAGGGAGGCAGAAGTGGTGGCAATCCTAAGAATTAGTACTCCAAAAGATGAAGGGCTGCCATAAAATGTAGCGTGCTCCTCCTCACTAATGGTCTTCAAGAAAAGACTAGATAGCTACTTATTGGGCATGTTTATGAGGAGCTTCTTGTTCAGGTTTTGGTTGGACTAGAAGGCCTCTGAGTTTTCCAATAACTCTTAAGTTTATGCAATTTTGTATATTAGAAATGTTTTAAAGGATAAATACAAAGCCATGCATTTGGGATCTGGGGGAAAATAGATTGGGAATTTTAGGGAATGCCATCTCAAGATGGATTAATTTTGCTCACATACAATGCAACCAGCCTAAAGTACAGTGAGCCTGTCACTTCTCCTGTTTGGGGCACTATTGTTACACTAATGAAATATAAGATTTATAAGCTTTTTTAATATTTTAATTTACTTGGAATCCAATACAATCGCCAGATCTTTTAATTTAATATAACCCCTTCATTCTTCCCAAAGACTAGAATGATATAAAACTATTATAATATAAACATGCAAGTCTTGAATATTGAACTTATCCTCTGTTAAATAGAAGTCATTTAGGCATATACATGATTAACACAAAAATCTAGGTTGCCAAGGGAGTTATAAGTCAAGTCTTCAACATTTAGAGCACATAAAATTTTATTAGGAGAGATTACCAAAACACGTCAATTAGAGCTCCATGAGACTGAGAATCTATGCCAGGGATTATTAACTTTTGTGTGTATGTATCCGGAACTTATTTGGCCAACTAGTGAAGCCTGTAGACTGCTGGAATGAATATTATGACACATATGTATGTGTGTCTGCAAAGCGTATGCATGTATACACGTATATATACACACATGAGTGTTGTGCTCACACACATGTATACATATGTGTGCATATAATCTATTCTTGTTTTTTGTGGTAGTTATGTTCTATAAAGTCACTAGAAATACTGAATTAGTGAATTTTGAATCATTACTCCTAGGGGAAATACAATATTAGATTCCTTTGAGCCTTTGATCACAATATATACTTTACCATTTTCCAGAGCAATTGGTGAATTTCTTCTTCCTTTTTTCTAGATAAATCATATCATTGATTTGTTAACACTGAAATCATGCCCCAAAACATTATAATATTAATTTTTTTAAGTTTATCTAACACAAATATTTTTCTCCATGGTATCTATTGTAACCTTATTTTTAGGAATACTAGACATAATTTCAGTACTATAGTTGGATTCCATTTTGACTAATGAAATCACCAACAGAAAGGACAAAAATGTGAAAAATAAACATGGTTCTAAAAATATCATAAAAACAGTTGTTTATAGTATGAGAGTTGAAATAAGAAAACAAGAGCATTGCTTTGTTCATCCTCAGCTGAGAATATGCACATCTAGCACTCAAATTATTTGTGTCTCTCCACATTTCCATGGATGATCCCAAAAGCTCCATGAATACTGGTTTTGATTTGGAGGTTAAAATTATTTTTTTAATTAATTTGTTTGTTTCCTTTTAATTTACAGGATTCAATTCCACAATTCCTTGAGTTTCACATTTCTTCTCCTCCCTCCTCTCCCCCCCATCCATGGCAGCATATAGTCAAGTGTAGGATCTGTAAATACTTTCACTTTATACATTAGTCAGGTTATAAAGACAGATTGTATCAGATGGAATGAAAAATGGTAAAGAGGATATAAAACCAAACAGGAGAAGGAAAAATATAAGGTATTTTGCTTCCACCTGGATATAAACTCAGTTATTTCTAGTTCTTTCTCTAGATGCACACATTTCTCTCCATGATGTGTCTTTTGGGATTGACTTATATCACTGCATTGCTGAGAAGAATCCAGTCTATCAACATTGGTTATCATGCATACATTGTGTCTGTAATTGTATACAAATTTCTCCTGGTTCTACTCTTCTCACTCAGCATGTTTGTATAAGCCTTTCCAGGTAAATATGAAGACCGTCTCATCCTCATTTCTTATAGCACAATAGTATTCCATAACATGCATATACCACCACTTGTTCAGCCATTCCCCAGTTGATGGGCACCCCCTTAATTTCCAATTCTTTGCCACCACAAAAAGAGCTGCTATAAAAATTTTTGTACATATGGGTCTTCCTCCCACTTCTATGATCTCTTTGGGATATAACCCTAGGAGTGGTATTGTTGGGTCAAAGGATATGAAATTATTTATAGCCCTTTGGGCATAATTCCAGATTGCTATTCAGAAAGGCTGGATAAGTTCACAACTCCACCAGCAATGCATTAGTGTTCCAATTTGCCCACATCCTCTCCAGCATTTGTCATTTTCCTGTTTTGTCATCTTAGCCAATCTGACTGGTGAGATGTGGTAGCTCAGACATGTTTTGATTTACATTTCTCTAATATCAATAGTTATTTAGAGCATTTCTTCATGTGCTTATAGATATCTTTAATTTCTTTTTCTGAAAATTGCCTGTTCATATCCTTTGACCATTTGTCAATTGGGGAATAACTTGTATTCTTATAAATTTGACTCAATTCTCTGTATATTTTAAAAATTAATCCTTTGTCAGAGACATACAATGTAAAGATTCTTTCCCAATTTCCCACCTCCTTCATAATCTTGGTTATATTGGTTTTGTTTGTACAGAAGCCTTTCAATTTCATGTAGTCAAAATTATCCATTTTACATTTTATAATGTTCTCTAATTCTTGTTTAGTCATAAAGTCTTTCCCTCTCCACAAGTCTGACAGTTAAACTATTCCTTGTTTTGAGAGACTGCTTACAGTATCAACCTTTATACCTAGATCATGTACACATTTAGACTTGATTTTGGTATATAGTGTTAGATAATGATCTATGCCCAGTTTCTTCCATACTATATTCCAGTTTTCCCAGCAGTTTTTTCAAATAGTGAGTTATCCCAAAAACCAGGGTCTGGGGGTTTATCAAACAGTAGATTACTATAGTCGTTGACTTCTGAATAATGTGGGCCTAATGTGTTCTATTGATCAACTCCTCTATTCCTCAGCCAGTACCAAGTAGTTTTGATGACTGCTGCTTTATAATACAGATTGAAATCGGGTATAACTAGTCCATCTTCCCTAGCATTTCTTTTCATTAATTCCCTTGATATTCTGGACTGGTTATTCTTTCAAATGAATTTTGTTATTATATTTTTCTAGCTCTATAAAGTAGTTTTTGGGGTGAATTAACTGGTATGGCACTAAATATATAATTTAATTTAGGTAAAATTGTTATTTTTATTATATTAATTCAACCCAGCCATGAACAATTGATATTTTTCCAATTAGTTAGATCTGACTTTATTTGTGTGAAAAGTGTTTTGTAGTTGTGGTCATATAGGTCCTGGGTTTTTTTAGGCAGGTGCATTCCGAAATATTTTATAATGTCTACAGTAACTTTAAATGGGATTTCTCTTTCTATCTATTGCTGCTGAATTTCATTGGAAATATATAGGAATGCCAAGGATTTGTGTAGGTTTATTTTATATCCTGCAACTTTGCCAAATTTATTTATCGTCCAAGTAGTTTTTTACTTTATTCTCTAGTATTCTCTAAGTATATCATCATATCATCTGCAAAGAGTGATAGCTTGGTCTCTTCTTTGCCTAATTTGATTTCTTTGATTTCTTTTTCTTCTCTAATTGTACTGCTAACATTTGTAGTACCAGACTTAATAAGAGGGGTGACAGCGGACACCCTTATTTCACCCCTGATCTTATTGGAAATGCTTCTAGCTTCTCCCCATTACATATAATACTTGCTGATGGCTTTAAATAGATCCCACCTATTATTTTAAGGAAGGCGCCATTTATTCCTATATTTTCTAATGTTTTTAATTGGAATGGATATTGTATTTAAGTAATTTACTTCCTTTTCACTTAATCTGGGTAATTTGTATTTTTGTAAATATTCATCCATTTCCCTAAGATTGTCAAATTTATGCGCATGCAATTGGGAAAAATAATTCCTAATTATTGTTTTGATTTCCTCTTCATTGGAGGTAGATTCACCATTTTCATTTTTGATACTCGTAAGTTGGTTTTCTTCTTTCTTTTTTTTATCATATTAAGGGTCTATTGATTTTTTTTTTCTCACAAAACCAGCTCTTAATTTTATTTATTAATAGTTTTATCAATAGTTTTCTTAATTTCAATTTTATTAATCTCTCCTTTGGTTTTCAATATTTCTAATTTAGTATTTAATTGGGGATTTTTAATTTTTCTTTTTCTAGGTTTTTCAATGGCATCCCCAATTCGTTGACCTCCCTTTTCTCTAATTTAATCATGTATGCACTCAGGGATATAAAACTTCCCCTAAGAATTGCCTTTAATGCATCCCATAAATTTTGGTATGTTGTCTCATTATTATCATTCTCTTGAATTAAATTACTGATTGTTTCTATAATTTCTTGTTTGACCCCCTCATTCTTTAGGATTAAATTGTTTAACTTCCAATTAGGTTTTAGTCTGTCTTTCCATGGAACTTTATTGCATATAATGTATATTGCATAATGATCTGAGAAGGATGAATTTAATATTTATGCCTTTCTCCACTGAATTATGAGGTTTTCATGCTGTAGAACATGGGAGATTTTTTAGTGTGTGCCATGAACCGCTGAGAAGAAAGTATATTCCTTTTTATCCCCATTCAGTTTTCTCCAGAGATCTATCATACCTATCCTCTCTAAAATTCTGTTCACCTCCTTAACTTCTTTCTTTTTTATTTTGAGGTTAGATTTATCAAGTTCAGAGAGGAGGAGATTAAGGTTTCCCACTAGTATAGTCTTGCTATCTATTTCTTCCTCTACTTCTTTTACTTTCTCCTTTAGGAATTTGGATGCTATACCACTTGGTACATATATGTTAAGTAGTGATATTGCTTCATTCTCGATGGTGACTTTTAACAGGATATAGTTTCCTTCCTTATCTCTTTTACTTAGGTCAATTTTTGCTTTTGCTTTATCTGACATAAGGATTGCTACCCCTTCTTTTTAAACTTTAGCTGAGGCATGAAATATTTTACTCCAACCTTTTACCTTTACCCTGTGTGTATCCCTCTGTTTTAGATGTGTTTCTTGTAAACAGTGTATTGTAGGATTATGATTTTTAATCCATTCTGCTATCCATCTCCATTTTATGAGAGAATTCACTCCATTCACGTTTACAGTTATAATTGTTATCTGTTTCTTTCCCTCCATCCTATTCCTGCCCCTGTTAATGTTCATATTTTACCCCCTTCTCCCTTCCCCCCTTAGTAGTTTTCCTTTTGACCACCGCCTCCCTCAGTATTCCCTTATCAGCCCCCCCTCCCTTTGCCTCCCCTTTCCCCTTACTTCTTCCCTCCCTACTAATCACTGCTCTCTTTCATAGCCCTTTCCCCCTCCTACTGCCTGTGGGATATTTTTATATTTAATGAAGTATGTTATTTCTTCTTCGCACCAAAGAGTGACAGGAACAAATCTCATACAAAGTTCCTTTCCCTCCCTTCTTTCCCTCTGAAATGATACTTTTTTCATGTCTTTTCCATCGAGCCCTAGGCTTAACTGGTTGTTATTCCCTCCTTTCAGCAGAACCAATGAGGGAAAAGGTCATATGATTCCCATCTCCCTCCCTTCTTTTCCTCTGCTGTACAGTTTTTATTCATCTTTGTGTGGCATAATGTACCCTTTTCCACTCATTCATTCCCTTTCTTCCATTGCAGTCCCTTTGTAGCCCTTAATAAGATTTTTTTAATCATCATTTTGTGTATTTTATACTCATACTCTCTACTTGTCTATAACCAGTTTGCTCTGATCAAATAACAGGGTGTGTGTGTGTTTTCCTTGTTTACCTTTCTATGTCACTGTTGCATCTCATAATTGGAGGTTGAATTTTCCATTAACTTCTGTCTTTTTTATCAAGAAGTTCTGGAACTCTGTTATATCATTGAATGACCATCTCCTTGCCTGGAAGAATATGCTCAGTCTCACTGGGTATGTGATCCTTGGTTGTAACCTGAGCTCTTTTACCTTCCAGAAAATGTATTCTACTGCCTCCAATCTTTTAGTGTAGAGGCTGCCAAATCCGGTGTAATCCTCACTATGTACCCTCGATATTTGAATTGTTTCTTTCTGGCCGCTTGAAGTATTTTCTCTTTTATCTGGTAGTTCTGGAGTTTGGCCACAACATTTCGAGGACTTTTCAGTTTGGGATCTCTTTCAGCAGGTGTCCGGTGGATTCTCTCGATTTCTATTTTACCCATAGGTTCTAGTATCTCGGGGCAGTTTTCTTTAACAAGCTCTTGGAGAATGTTGTCCAGGCTCATTTTTTCATCATGATTTTCTGGTAAGCCTATGATTCTCAGATTATCTCTCCTGGATCTGTTTTCCAGGTAATTTATTTTTGCTTTGAGGCATTTAACCTCTTTTTCTAATTTTCCATTCTTGTTGTTTTGTTTGACTAATTCTCAGTTCCTCATAGAGTTATTTGTTTCAATTTGGTTGATTCTAGTTTTTAGCAAATCATTTTCTTTGGTTAATTTTTGGAGCTCCATTTCCATATCATACACTTTTCTTTTTAGAGAGATGTTTTCTTCATTAAAATGTTTTTCTAATTCTACTATTTTGGTTTTGAGAGAATTATTCATTTTGTCTTCTATCTCTCTCATTTGGTTTTCAAAGTTCCTTTTGAACTCATCTAGAAGAGCCTTCTGTGCTTGGGACCCATTCCCTATTGATGTTTCAGCTGTGGGTGTGGAGTCCAAATTGTTTCCCTCTGAGTTTGGTTCCTCCCTCTGAGGATAGTAGGACTCCAGAGTCTTTGTCTTTGTAGTCTGCTTTCTACACATTTTTAGGCAGGGCCCTAGCCACACCCTTCCTCTAGGGATCCCAAGCCTTTATTAAACAGAGTTTTGCCCTGGGGCAAGAGTTACTATGTTTTCTGTGTCAGAGGTGGGTTTAGAGCAGGTGAGGTTCACTCTGTCATCCTGGTCTTTGGAGGTCCTGATAGGGGCTTTTTTGTTTTAAATTTCTTGGCTATGAAGTAGTAGCCCCAGGAGTATTTTCTGTCCAGGACAGGGTCCCCTGTATTTGCTTCTTACCTTACTCTTTCCAGTCCCAGCCCTTTGGTGATAGGCCTGGTAGTGGCCCTTGTGGTTGGTGGGAAGACTTGCCTTCCAAGTTGATCAGGCCCCTTCCAGGCCTGCCTCTTCCAGCCACGCCTTCTGGGCCTGCCTCCTAAAATTAGTTTTAGAAACAAAGAGAACTAGTGGATATGAAATAATCTGTGAATGAGGATCAAGTTTATACACACATATATCTATAAGCATTTATACACATACACACATTTTATATATATATATATATACATATATATATGTATATATATACATATATGTGTGTGTGTGTGTGTATATATATATATATATAATGATAAATTATAACAGAAATATTGAGTAGAAAAAGACTGGCTTTAGTCCTCATGGCCCTATCTAATATAATGGATGTGTATACACACATACATACATATATACATATGGCACTTAATCCTTTTTGCCTTAATTCTTCATTGGTAAAATGAGCTAGAGAAGGAAATGGAAAACTGCTCTAATATCTTTTCCAAAAAAACCCCACATGGGGTCATGAAAAGTTAGACACAACTTAAATGACTCAACAACAACAAAAATATAAATACATGTGTATATTCATTCATAAATACATGGAGATACATGTATTGTGAGAGAGAAATACAATGATGCTTAAAATATGTTCATTTATATAAAAGTCTTGTACTTTGCACAAAACTTTGAGTGAAAACTAGGATATAGAGGAGAAGGAGAATGAATTCAAAAAGTGCTTAGGAGAAAAACAAAAGAAACTTTGCTATCAGAGCATTAAAATTTTACTGCATGCTGCACTTGATGTTAGAATAGCTGACACATCAGCACTTTCTGTTAACAGCGGGGAGGATAATTCAAATTCATTGTCAAAAGACAATTTGTTTTTTTTTTGTAATAAAGTTCAAACAGTTGCATTTTAATATGCATTTCAGGAGCAGCATTCAAAATAATAAAAAAAATCATACAAAAGAAGGAAAACATTACAGGTATTAATTGTTCAAGAAAGAATCTCTTCCTTGTTCTTTCAAAGAATGGACTTAAAAGTTAATTAGAAATTATTTTCATAACATGTTTGGTATTAATATCTTCATTCATTATGATGATGTAAAGAAATGAATTTTCAGTGATATGCAGAGAGCCAGTTCTTAGTAATAATGTAGCATTATCACAAAAACTTTTAAATTATCTTCATCTTTAACTCATTGGTAACTAGGTGGCATTCCTTACAAATCAATATGTTTTTTTTATGTATTTTTTCTCATATTTCTCATTGAGTGGGGAGAATTAAGGTTAGGAATCTCTTTCAGAAAAACTTTTTTCATTCTCATGGAACTATCTTTTTATTCCAATACTTTTAGAACATGCACATCGATTGGGAAGAATATGGAGAAAACAGGAAAGAGACCAGGGCACTGAGGAAAGGAAACCTTTGAGAAGCTGAAACGTTGTTGGCAGTAGCCCTGAAAATAATACAAAACCTGGACTAGAATAATATTGAATAGGGTGACTGCATGTTACCTGCTTCTATTTCTATGACCAAAACATTATGTATATTATATAATTGATAGTAAAGCAATAACAGGATTTCAAATTAACTTTACCTTACCAAGTAAAACAAGATTAATACAGGAACAATACATGAAAAAAAAATATCGAACAAAGGATGTGTCTAACAGCATTAGATTTTGTAGTATAGAGTACTATGGCCATTCAGAGAAATCATAAATCAATATAGTCAGAAGTAGTAGATAAAAGGTTTGAGATAGGCTTTTGCATGCACATAATTTTCTATAGAGGAGGACACTTTGAATATAGCAAGAGAAGGATGATATATTAGGATGTACTAAACTGAGCTATAATTTGGGTGGGACAATAAGGGTTTTGCCTGAAGCCAGTGGTATTTAAACAGTTGATATCACTTGTACAGCAGCAGCATTTAAAAAAAAAATTGATCTTCAGATGGAATTATAAAAAGTGATTAGCAAAATATGAAATGGCAGCTTCTATAATTGGTATGAGGAAAAGTGAGATATTTGTTCAGTGCTACACAAACTTTAAAGCATGAAGATGCTATCTATATCTATCTTTAACATCACAATTATTATCATGTGGTCACATATCATGTGGTGCCATGAATAGACCAACCCCTATCCTCACCTATATCATTGGGTATCCAGTGAAGAACAGTTTTCAGGTCTTCTGACGTCTCTACCCATGGGTAGTGGTTCCATATGTTTGCCTCCTGAAGCCTATATTTATTCTATCATTTTCAGTTCATGTGTTTTATAGCATGGTATTATGTGATATTCATCTTGTTCTTATGGTGGGAGTCAACAAGGGAGGTGTATGCATGATTCTCAGCCTGTGGTGATCATACTGTGACTAAACCTATTCCAAGAATATAGCTTTCTTCTGCAAACTTCAGAGAGAAATGTCAGAAATTAAAGATTTTCAACTATTCCTACTTGCATGCAATCCCTAGCTTGTTCATAATTTTAGCCTCATCATTTGGTTCTTTATGAACCCTTTTATATTATATCAGGATTATATACTTTAATGAGGGACAAGAAAATAATAATTCAATCAATAAGTCTGGTGTAATGCCAAGATAACAAATCAGGATTTCTAGATATGTTTCCTGGTGTTAATTCTTCAGAGTCCCCTATGCTCCCACTAACACATACAAATAGATTCCCTTGTTTAAACCCAGATTTTTATCTTCATTTATAAGTCAGTACTATAGGAGATTTTGACATTCTCATATTGGAAGACAACATTATTTTCCAGGATGTTTGGTTATGCAGAATGAAATTACCTTTTAAGAAAATGACAAGTTTCATATCATAGAATCTCTGTTTCTTATCTCATTCCACTATCTATTTTATGGGCTAATATTAAGAATGAAAAAGTGGGGCAGCCAGGTAGCACAGCGAGTAAGAGCACTGGCTCCAGTGTTGGGATGACCTGGGGATTGAATCCTGGGCTCAGACACTTAGCACCCACGCAGAAACACCTGGCCCTGTAACCTTGAGCAAGTTACTTTACCCCAATTGCTTAGGGGCGGCCAGGTGGCTCAGCAAGTAAGAGCATTGGTTCCAGTGTCGGGATGACCTGGGGATCAAATCTGGGTTCAGATACTCAGCACCACACCCAGAAATAACTGGACGTGTAACCTTGAGCAAGTTACTTAACCCAGATTGCTTAAAAAAAAAAAAAACAGAGTGAAAAAGTAAAAAAAAAAAATCTTTCTTTTGAAATCCAGTCCAAGCTCTAAATTAAGAAACAAAACTATGATCCATGCTGTCACCTAAGTCATGACTCAGTGTCTTCCATTTAACCTGTGCATTGACTCAATCCAAAGAAGCCTTTCCCTTTTCTGAGATTTATGAAAAGGCTTTTCAAGAGAAATTTTCTACCTAACTTTTCTCAGTTACTTTTCACTTCATGCTTTCCCACTTGTTAGACACTTTAAGCACCCAGAATGTTTTCTCATGGACTTTGGGATAAAATAACATCCTCTTGTGAATTTTATCCTTAAACACATTCCTTGAGATGAATACCTACTTGACCAGCCCAACAAGTCATTTTCTTTTGTATTTTCTCTGTACAAATATTACCACGAGAACTATTACATCAATAAACTTGTCACTTTTAAGTTACTCCAACCCCAATTATACTGGAGTTCATAAGATCATATATTTACAGTTGTAAAGCATCCTAGAAGCCATGCAGGCCACCTTTCCCATTTGTCAGATGAGGAAACTGAGGCTTCCAGAAATTAATTACTTTGCCCATAGTCCTACTATCAGTAAATGCTATATGGAATGGGTTCATCATTTTTAAATATATGAGGGAGATCTCTTTTTGACACTTTTCTTCTTCTTTACCACTCTCCATCACAAGTATTATACTTCAATAAGAAGTCACATTACACCCACAAACTTCTAGGCTCGTTTCCATCTCTGTAACTTTACTTCCATGATTCCCCCAATTTAAAAGTTTCTCCCTCCACTCATAATTTCTACTTGTTCAAATGTAGCATGTTCCAAAGAGTTTAATTTAGTTTTAAGTTCTAATAACTTCAGAAGTGTAAATGTTACTAACTTAATAAATTTATTAGAAAGTTTAATTATTTAAACTTCTTTTATACTTTAATTCTATGAATTTCAAGTAATAATGTTTGAGTTTTAATTTTAACAAGGCAGGGAAGTCTGTTGTTATATATTCCACATGATATGGTTTCTGGATGATACTTTTTCAGACTGTGGGAACAATATAAGAAATATTTTTGTCTGGCCACTTCAATTACCTGATTTCCAATAGTCATTTTCTTGTGGGATCATATCAGAACTTATGTGAATATTTCAAAATCTCAACTTGTGAGTAACATTAAGGCTAAAACTGCAAATGAAACTTTTAAAGAGTTGTATAGTTGATTGGAGTTGTGTATTAAAACAAGATGTAGTTATGTTGACTTGTAATAAGAAACATAAAAGAGATGTTGGAAGAGAGAAGCCAGAATGTTGCCTGAGCACACCCAAATTTCCCACAGAAACACCATTAAATCAGCCCCCTCAAATAATTGTGGAGAGACATAATCTATATAATTGAGTGAAACAATTTTTCAGCTTATGATAATTTAGAAGGACTTCATCTGGAAAAACAAAAAGTCAAGAGTATCAAGGGAATTAGAGAAAAAATGCAAATGTGGCCTTGCCATACTAGATGTAAAACTTTATAAAAGTATAAAGCAGTAATCATTAAAACTATTTAGTACTGGCTAAAAATAGAGTGCTCGATCAGTGGAATAGATTAGGTACATAAGAAATAGTAGTAAATAACTATGGGAATCTATTCTTTGAGAAACCCAAAAACTCCAGCTTCTGGATTGAGAACCGACTAGCTGACCAAAAAAAAAACAAAAAAACTGGGAAAATTGCAAAGCAGTATGGCAGAAACTAGGCATAGATCAAAATCTCATACCCTATACATAGATAAGGTCAAAATAGGTACATGATTTATACATAAAAGGTGATACCATAAACAAATAGGAAAGCAAGGAAAAGATTATGGAGATCTACGGAGAAGGGAAAATTTTATGTCCAAGCAAGAGGTAGAGAACATTCTAAAATGCAAAATGAATAATTTTGAATACATTACATTAAAAAAGTTTTTGAATGAACAAAACCAAAACAACCAAGATTAGAAGAAAAGCAGAAAGTTTGAAAAGAAATTTCTACAGTACTTGTTTATGATAAAGGTCTCATGTCTCAAATATATTGAGAAGTGAATCAAATTTTTAAGAATACCTGTGATTACCCAGTTGATAAATGGTCAAAGGATAAGAACAGGAGTTTTCAGATGAAAAAATTAAAGCTATCTCTATTCATATGAAAAAAATCTATACATTATTATAGATTACAGAAATGTATATTAAAACAACTCTGAGGTATCACCACACACCTATCAGACTGACTAATATTGCAGAAAAGTAAAATGATAAATATTGGAGAAATTGTGATATATGAACGTAATGGAGTGATATATACGGTGATATATCAGTGTAATGGAGTGCTATAAGAAGTGATGAGCAGAAGGATTTCAGGAAAGAAAAGTTGTAAAAACTTCGAAAGTGAACTGATGTTGAGTGAAGTGAGCAGAATCAAGAGAACGTTGTACACAGTAAGAGCAACACTGTGTGATGATCAACTATGAATGACTTAGCCATTCTATAATGATCCAACACAATTTCAAAATACTCATGATCAAAAATGTTGTCCACATCCAAAAAAGAACTATGCCATCAGAATGCATATCGAAGCATACTATTTTCGTTACTATGTTTGTTTGCGGGGTTTTGTGTGTGTGTGTGTGTGTGTGTGTGTGTGTGTGTTTCTTTTTGTTCTGATTCTTCTTTCACAATATGACTAATGTGGAAATATGTTTACATAATTGTACATGTATAATAGATCAGACTTCTGGCTGTTTTGGGAAGGTTATATGGGAATGAAGGAGGGAGAAAACATTTGAAACTCAAAATCTTCTAAACATGAATTTTGAAAATTATCTTTACATGTAATTAAAAAAATAAAATGTTATTTTCAAATGACAAGAAATATAAAATAAAACAATTGACCTTTAAAATTCTGTGGGGTTTTTTTTTAGAAGTTTGTAGCATTTATACTTCTAAAGTTATTATAAAATTTAGCTACACTCAGACTGTTGGGACAGCCTGTAAACCTTTCTCTCAAGAACGAAATCAAATTTTATCTTCTACATCAGTTTTTCCTGAACTCCATACTAAAAGGAAAAATGTACGACCTTTTGGGGAATTAGGAAAATGAAAACAAATTTAAATAGTCTGGTGTTGGGATGGAGGTAGTTGTTTTTGTACCTAGAAAAACTAGCATGAAATCCATCTCAAGCCCGTGTATGAAGCACACTACTTGGGGAGATGCACCAGCATTGCCAGGAGTGAAAATATTTAACAGGGAAGAAATCACTTTGGATGTGATCCTTGAATGGGCATCAGGTAGATTCTTATTTTACATAATTATTCCTACAAACTTAATGCTTATCCAAGTTAGTTCTATATTTTGAAATGACTCCTATCAGCACTTTTTTTTTCTTTAATTTTGACACCCCAGTACAAATTCTTAATTGTCTCATTTTATATTTGGCTCCAGTCTGGTGTAATGATTAATTTACCACTACTCTTTGAAAATCCCTACAGCAATCATTATATTTTCAATTTAATAATCTATTTTCCTGTATTCAGCAATAATTTTCTGTTTTCTTTTTTCTCCACAAAAAAGTGACATGCTCCCCTAGAAGAATCAGTTTCCATTGTTTAAACATTGATATATCTCCTTTGTATCCCTCATAGAACTGAGCAAAGTGCTTGGCATATATGAAAGTTTCAATAAATACATAGCTGCAGATTGAGAATGGAGGAAAAACTAAATGAATATTAAGGAGAACAAAATGGAGTGCTGACTGAAAAGTGTGCCAGCTGATTAGTTGATGAAATGTCTTCAAGATACCATTTTGAATTGAAAAAGCTGAATTGGTCTGTAATCCCTTTCAGCTTAAGCTTTCCTAATGTTGCAGAGGAAGCTGTTCTACGAAGATTAGTTAGAATTTCACTGCTTAGAAGTTGTGTGGGTAAGAAGAAAGGGGCAGAATAATAAAGTGTGAAATCTGCACTATAACACAAATGAAAATTAAATCTATTAGTCTAAGGTTCTTCTGGGAATCTGCTTTATTTTGAAAAAGCAATATTATGTTTTTCCACTCCATCTTCTTCAACCATTTCTATGCTCTATGGAATCTAACACAAGTATCAGTAACCTGGTTTATTACTTGCTAAGTAATTTTTAATCTCCAATTGCAATACACAACACAGAAGGGGTCAATCCCTTCCTATCAAAATGTTTACAAAAATTCCTGCAGCCTTATCTGATCTTCCAAATCCCTCAAAGTGTATGTAAAATAAATAATTAAAGTTAATGTATGTGTGTCTGTTTAGAAAAATCATACCTAATTTCCTTTTTCTTAAGGTGATTTTTCCCCAGAATTTATTTGCTTCTAGTTTTCAACATTCATTTTCCCAACATTTTGAATTCCAATTTTTTCCCCATCTCTACCCTACCCCCACTCCAAGATGGAAGCACGCTGATTACTCTTTCCCCCAGTCTTTCCTCTATTCCGTCGCCTTTATCCCCCCCTTACCTCCTTACCCCTTATTTCTTGTAGGGCAATATGGATCTCCATATCCCATTTCATGTATATCTTGTTTCCTAGTTGCATGTAAAAAACAATTTTTAAAAATTTCTTTTTAAAATTTTGAGGTATAGATTCTCTCTCTTCTTCCCTCCTCCTCCCCCCCCCTCCACTGAGAAGGCAAGCAATTCAATATAGGTTGTGCATTTGTAGTTATGCAAAACATTTCTATAGTAATTTTATTGTGAAAGACTAATTATATTTCCCTCTATCCTATCGTACCCTACATTAACTTTATTTTCTCCTTAGACCCTATCCCTTGGCTTCTGACTATCCTTTCCACCAATCTGCCTTCCCTTCTATCATTCTACTCTCATCCCCTTCCCTCCAATTTTCCTATAGGATAAAACACCCAATTGATGTGTTTGTTGTTCTCTCCTTAAGCCAAATCCAATGAGATTAAGGTTGACTCATTCCCTTTCATCTCCCTGATCTTTCTCTCCATTGTAACTGCTTTCTCTTGCCTCTTCTATGTAAGATAATTTACCCTATTCTGTCTTTCCTTTTCTTCTTCTCCCAATATATTCTTCTCTTACCTCTTATTTGTATTTTTTAGATATTATTCCTTCATATGAAACTCACTCTGTGCCTCTGTCCATACACACACACACACACACACATATATATATGTATATGCACATACACACATATACACACACATATACATATATACATATTCCCTTCAATGATCCTAATACTGAGGAAAAAAAGTATCAGGAGTTACAAATATCATCTTTCCATATAGGAATGTAAACAGTTCAACTTTAATAAGTTCCTTTTGAATTCTCTTTCCTTTTTACCTTCTCGTGCTTCTCTTGATTCTTGTATTTGAAAGTAAAATTTTCTCTTCAACTCTGGTATTTTCAATAAGAATGCTTGAAAGTCCTTTATTTCATTGGATGTACTGAAGAATAACACTCAGTTTTGCTGGCTAGGTGATTCTTGGTTTTGATTTTAGCTCTTTTGACCTCTGGAATATAATATTCCAAGTCCTCTGATCCCTTAATGTAGAAGCTTTTACATCTTATGTTATCCTGATTGTGTTTCCACAGTACTCAAATTGTTTCTTCTTGGATGCTTGTAATATTTTTCTCCTTGACCTTGGAACTCTGGAAATTAGCTACAATATCCCTAGGGGTTTCCTTTTGGGAATTTTTTAAAAGGTGATTGGCAGATTGTTTCAATTTCTGTTTTTTCCCTCTAGTTCTAGGATATCAGGGTAATTTTCCTTGATAATTTCTTGAAAGATGGTGTCTAAACTTTTTTTTTTTTTAATCATGGTTTTTAGGTACTCCAACACATTTTTAATTATCTCTCCTGGATCTATTTCCCAGGTCAGGTGTTTGCCCAATGAATTAATACACATTTTCTTCTATTTTTCTCATTATATCTGGATGTGTTTTATAATATCTTGATAAAGTAGTTACCTTCCATTTGCTCCACCCTAATTTTGAAGAAATTATTTTCTTCTATGAGGTTTTGAATCTCCCTTTCCATTTGTCCAGTTCTGCATTTTAAGGCATTATTCTCCTCATTTACTGTTTGGACCTCTTTTGCCATTTGAATTACTTTATTTTTTTGTAGGGGGGAAGGCAGAGTAATTGGGATTAAGTGACTTGTGCAAAGTTCCAAGTTGGTAAATATTAACTGTCTGTGACTGGATTTGAACTCAGGTCCCTCTGACTCCAGGGCTGGTGCTCTATTCACTGGGCCACCTAGATGCCACTTGCTTTTTTTTTTTAGCTATTTTAAGTTGGTATTGTATTCATCCCCTTCCCCCCTACTCTCCTGTAGGGTGAGATACCCTATTTAGTTTGTATTTCATTCCCTCTCTAAGAAAATTCAATTACAATAAAGTTTACAAATTCCCTTTTGCCTTCCTATTCTTCCCCTCCATTGTAACCATTTTCCCTTGCCTCTTCTGTATGAGATAATTTACCCCATTCTGTCTCTTCCCATCTGCTCTCATTATATTCCTCTCTCTCCTCATAATTTCACCTTTTAAGTATCATACCTTCCTGTTAAATTGGTCCTGTGCCCTCTCTGTATACCTGTAAACATATATACACATATTCACATGTGTTTTCATATGCCCATATAGACATATATATTTTTATTCCCTACAACTATTTTCATACTGAGCAAAGTTTCATCAGTTAAAAATACTGTTTTTCCATGTAGGAATGTTAATAGCTCAACTTTTATAAGTTGCTTATGATTCTTTTCCCTGTTTGCCTTCTCATGTTTCTCTTGCTAAATGTATCTGAATGTCAAATTTTCTATTCAACCTTGGTTTTTTCAGCAAGAATGCTTGAAAGTCCTCTATTCCACTGAATGACCATATTTCCTACTGAAACATGATACTCAATGTTGCTGGGTAGGTGATTTTTGGGTTTTAATCCCAGCTCCTTTGACCTTTGGAATATCATATTCCAAGCCCTTTGGTCCCTCAGTGTAGAAGCTGCCAGATCCTGGGTTATCCTGATTGTGTTTCCACAATATTCAAATCGTTTCTTCCTGGCTGCTTGTAATATTTTCTCCTTAATCTGAGAATTCTGGAACCTGGCTATAATATTCCTCAGAGTTTTCTTTTTGGGATATTTTTTCATGAGGTTATTGATGGATTCTTTCAACCTTCATTTTGCCCTCTGGTTCTAAAACATCAGGGAAGTTTTTTTTTTTTTTTTGAGAATTTCCTAATGGAAGATTTCTATGTTTTTACTTTGATCATGGCTTTCAGGTAGTCAAATAATTTTTAAATTATCTCTCCTGGATATATTTTCCACGTCAGTGGTTTTTCCCACGAGATATTTCACGTTGCCTTCTATTCTTTCGTTTCATTTTATCTGTTTTGCAACATCTTGATTCCTCATAAAGTATTAGCTTCCATTTGCTCCAATATAATTCTGAAGCAATGATTCTCCTCAGTGAGCTTTTGAAATTCTTTTTCCATCTGGCAAATTCAGCTTTTTAAGACATTCTTCTCCTCATTGCTTTTTTGAGCTTCTTTTGCCATTTGAGTCAGTCTGGTTTTTAAGGTGTTATTTTCCTCAGTCAGGCTGTTGATTCTCATTTCATAATTTTCTTGCATCGTTCTCATTTCTTTTTCCAAATTTTCCTCCACTTCTCTTATATGCTTGTTAAGGTCCTCTATGGCCTGTAACTACCTCGTATTTTCCTTTGAAGCTTTTGGTGCAGGAGTTCTGACTTCACTGTCTTCCTTTTGTTCCATGCTTTGCTCCTTTTTGTCCCCAAAATAGGAGTCTAATGTTGGAATCTTCTGTCTGCTTTGTTTCCTTTGCCTGGTCACGTTGCCCCTCAGTCACTTGACCCCTGGGCTTTTTACCATAGTAGGATTTTGCCACCAGACAGGGGAGCTTTTGTCCTAAATGCTGGGGTTTTCTCAGCTGCTGGAGGTATTAGTTGGGTGCCCTCTCTGAGGCCTCCATATGCTCTGGAAAGCTGGACACACACCCCAAAACATCCATCCTAGACTGCAAGCCAGATCCAAGCAGGTTAAAGCAAGAACAATTACCCCTCAGAATGGTCCATTGGTACCCCTAAACTCTGCAGGCCAGGAGCGGAAGCTTCCATGTGGCACCGGCTAGCTGTGCCAGGTATCTCAGTGGCTTCTCACCCCGGGGACAAAGGGAGATGAACTACCACTTACTGGGTCCCAAAATCCAGACTGCACTGACTTCTTACTTTGTCCTTCACATCTATGTGTTGATAATTCTGGAAATGCCCACAGTTCCTTCTGATCTGGATTCCCTCTGGCAGGCAGCTGTTCAGGCCTACCATGGGACTAAACCTCCAACTCTCCAGGGGCTGGGCTTTGCTTCCAGAGCACTGCACTGGCAGAGTTCTTTCAGCCTACTGCGCTCTCCTCAGCAGGAAGCTAGCTTCTCTGTGTCATTTTGTGGGTTCTGTAGCTCCAAAGTTTGTTCAGAATACCGTTTTTACATTAATTGGGGAAGGTGGAATCTGGAGCAACTTGGAGGTCCTGCTTCTACTCCACCATCTTGACTCCACCCCCATATGAAGTTTTTCTGATGAATTGATTTCAATATTGTTTATAGGTCCCATTGTACAATGTCTTCATGATATCTGTGAGGTTAAATTTTTCTATTTGCATTAGGATAATTTGTTTCACAATACTATTATCCAATATTTTGGATTTTTTGTAAACTGTTAGAGGTCAAAATTTTATTCTTGTTCCTTTTAAAGATTTTTATCTCCTTTAAATTACTGGGTTTCTGTTTTTCCATTGGCCTTTCAACATTGAAGTCATTCTCCAGGACAGAAATCTTGAATGATATCATTGTCTTCATCTTCTTTCCATTTTAATCAAAGGCTACATATTAAGGAAATTCTGTGTATAAGGTGATGAATAGAAATAACTTATTTTAATGACATTTTTAATGTAATGTTGGAAAGAAAATAATTATATTGTGAGAGAAATATGATCCACATTAAATATATACTGATTTTTTCATTACATTTTAAAATATGTTGATTTTGATTCAATTTCACTATAACTTGATCCTACCTCTCTTTTCCAATGAGCCAAGCAACTCTTTTCCACTGCTTCATAATAAGGACTCTCCACTAGTCAGGGCAAAATTTTTTTTTTATTTTCTGAGGAAGCAATGCTAATCTGTAGTTCTATACTTTTGCCCATTCTATTCTTCCTTCCCAGAATTCCTTCTCTCTTCTTTTTTATTTCTATATACTCAAGTCTCCCATGAGGTCTTCTCTTCTTCTTTAAAACCCTAAGTATACCAAGGCACAGTAATCTGACAACACACATAATCTACAATACATAATTGAGCATTTTTCTCTTTTTCCTGTGAATATTCTCAGTTATTCACAAACATCCTTAAGTCAGGATCCATAGTATATATTCTTCTATATAGGAGTACCTATATATAGTACCTACTATATAAAAAAAGGTAAGAGAAATAATCCAATTAATAATTGTATACTTCTGAAAGTAGAAAAAGAAGAAAAAGTTAAAAAAAACACTAAGAAGTTCTAGTTATGAAAACCAAACTGATGGTTTGTGTACAAAATATTCCTGGAGGAATATTTGTATTTAACAAGATCAAGTCATAAAAGTAGATAAATTTCTTTATCACATGCCACCCTACTAAGTACAATTTTCATTATCTCTTAATTCTTACAGTCCATAAAGTAAAGCCAAAGTGTTTTGTGTTTTTTTCTTAATCAGTCTCTCAGATGCATTTTATTTTTATGTTTCTTGAAACCCAGTATTCAGTGAGAAAAAAAAATATATATATATATATATTCCTCTTTAGGAATATAATAAAAATTCATTGTGGTCAAGATGATAAAATAAAAGGATATGCTCTGATAATGACACATGCCTGGGTTTTATATCTAGGGGGAAAAAATTTGAGGGAAATGCCCCATAACACATCTCAGTGAATATAATTATGGTTTTACCAGATTTGAATTTCTTGGAGAAAACAAACCTAACTTGTTTCAGTCTTAAGGGAGTAGGCATTAGTCCATTTATCTCACCCACAATTCAATGACACAGATATAGATAAAACAAAATGTTGGCTGGATGTTTTTTTCCTCTGAGCGAAGGTTTGTTTTTATTTTGATCTTTGACTAGACTAAGCATTTAGAAATTCCAATTAGGAATAAGAGGTGGCAGAATATGTTGCATTTATTCAGATGTTCCTTTTTGAAAAATTATCAAAATATCAGTCATTGTGGCATCCACATTCATTCCTATTAACTAATGTTTCTCCAGCTCCTTCCCATCCTCCTTGTATTCCTTCTCCTCTTCTTTATTCTCTGCTTTCTCTTTCTCTTACAACCATGTCTGAGATATGACTATGTGACTATGTGTGACTATGAATAAGACTACCACTAATATGACTATTGTGATTATGAATACTACTATGGCTACAACTACTACTGATTACTACTACTACTACCACTACTACTACTACTATTATTACTAGTAAAAATAAATATAGATTCCACCCTACCACCAAGATGCAAGAGAGGTAAACTAAATTGTCTTTTTTCATGGCTCCACAAGCCAGAAGAGAGTGATGAATAACATTAATTTGCTAAATTCGTGTGTCCTTTCTTTCTTTAAAAAACACAAAGATTTTAAAATCATTTATTCTTAAAATTGATCACAACCCTATATGCCTCTGATAATGTCTGTATTTTTAGAGGAGGGGGGATGAGAAAAAGAAAATTTATGAAAGAACTTTGAAAAATGGAGAAATCTGACAAAATAACACTTTTCAAGCATGCACATATCCCACAGAGAACACATGGTACAGATCATGTTTACGTAATCCCTGGATTAATATTCATATGACCACCTAAAGTAGAAACCCAAATACTCCTGTGGAAGGTCAATGTGTTTGATGAATTTACTTTAACATTTTGTCTGTTGTTGATATATTTCCAAGTTTTAAGAACTAATGGATCCAGTGCTTGTTTTTTTGTTCATCTTTCATGAATTGATTTACCTTTCCTTTTCACTTTAATACCAGAAAAAGAAAAATGAGAACAGATGGGAAAAAAAGAAACATTACTTTAAAACTCAACATGTACCCTTTACTATTGAAGTTTACAAACCCTATCTATAAAAAGGTTTATCTGGTACTATTCAAACCCTGACTTTGTTCAGCAATATAAAGTGAGCTAGCTGCTTCCATCATCAAAGAATTATAGATTTGGCACTAGAAGTGAAATTGTAGAGCCTCCTATTCAATCCCTTGATTTAATTTTTTTCTATTTTAATAATGTATTATTTTTGCCAGTTACATGTCAAGAAAAATTTTAGCATTAATTTTACAAGATTTTGAGTTCTATTCTTTTTCCTCCCCTAACTCCCCTTTTCTTTTCTGAAAATGGTAGGAAGTTTGATATAGTTTATACATGTGCTATCATGTAAAAATATGTCCATATTAGTCACAGTTGTAAAAGAAGAAAGAGATCAAAAGGAAAAAAAAAAAGACATGAGAAAGAACAAAGGAAGCTGAAAAAAAGGCTTTGATATGCATTCAGAGTCCATCAGTTGTTTACCTGTATATGGATAGCATTTTCCATAATGAGTCCTTTGTATTTATCATGAATCTTTGTGGTTTTGAGAACAGCTGAGTCGTTCCTAGTTGTGCATCACACAATGTTGGTGATACTAGGTATAATGTTTTCCTGGTTCTCCCCATTTCACTTTGTATCAGTTTGTCCAAGTTTTGTTTTGTTTTGTTTTCAGAAATCCATTTCTTTATTATTTCTTATTACATGATAATATTACATTATACTCATACATCACAGCTTTTCCAGCCATTTCCCAATTGAAGGACATCCCTTCAAATTGTAATATTTTTCCTCCACAAAAAAGTCTGCTATAAATATTTTTGCATGTGTAGGTCCTTTTCCCTTTTTAATGAACTCTTTGGAGTACAGAATTAGTACTGGTATTGCTAAATCAAAGACTATGCACAGACTGGTTGCCTTTTGGGCATAGTTCCAAATTGCTCTCCAGAATGGTTGAATCAGTTCACAACTCCACCAACAGTGCATTAGTGTCCCAATATTCTCACATCTTTTTCTGCATCTGTCATTTTCCTTTCTATCTTATTTGCCAATCTTATGGGTGTGAGGTGGTACTTCAGAGTTGGTTTAATTTACCTTTCTTTAATCAGAAGTGTTCTAGAACACTTCTTCATATGGCTATAGATAGCTTTGATTTCATTTGAAAACTGCTTGTTCCTATCCTTGGACCATTTTGTCAATTGGGGAATGGCTTATATTCTTTAAAAAAATTGATTAAGTTCTCTATATATTTGAGAAATGAGATCTTTATCAGAGAGACTGCTGGAAAGATTGTTTCCCATCTTTCTGCTTTTCTGCTAGCTTTGGTTAAATGGGCTTTTTTTGTACAAAAACTTTTTTAATCTAATATAATAAAAATTATCTATTTTCTATTTTTTAATCTTCTCTGTATCTTGTTTGGTCATGAATTCTTCCCCTCCCTATACATCTGACAAAGAGACTATTACTTGCTCTCCTAACGTGCTTATAGTGCCGTCATTTATGACTAAATCATGCCAAAGGTCTGTCATATCTAACTCTTCTAATGTTCTATTTTACCTCCTTAGTTTATGTCTCATTTATTTTTGGTTGGATTTATTGAATTCTGAGATGGGTCCCCTTTATGAATCTGGATGCTATATCACTTGATGCATGCATAATTAGTATTGATATTGCTTCATTGCCTAAGCTACTTTTTACCAGGATATAGATTCCTTCCTTATCTCTTTTAATTAGCAATATTTTTGCTGTTACTTTGTCTGAGATCAAGATTGCTATCCCTACTTCTTTTTTTTAACTTCAGATGAAGTATAATAGATTCTGCTCTAGCCCCTTACCCTTACTCTGTGTATGACTGCTGCTTCACATGTTTCTTTTAAATCATATAATGTAGGATTATGGTTTTTGATCTACTCCATTATCTATTTCCATTTTATGGGAGAATTCATTCCCTTTACATTACAGTTATTATTATTACCTGTGTATTTACCTACATCATATTCTTTCTCTAGGCTTTCCTCTCTCTCCTTTCACCCTTTCCCTCCTCACCAGTGCTGTCCATCTGTCTACCACCTCCCCTGATATTACCTCCCTTCTCTCAGTACTCACATCCCACCCCTTTACTTGATCTCATTCCCTCCTACTTCTGTGTCAAGTAAGAAAGATTTCTATATTCAACAGATTGTGTATATGATTCCTTCTTTCAGTGAACACATAGGAGAGTAAGTTACAAGTGATGCTAGTTGCTCACCCTCCATGTAATAGTTCTTGGGTGCCTCTTCATGTGAAATAATTTACCCATTCTACCTCTTCTTTCCTTTTGCACCCATTGTACTCCTCTTTCTCATCTCTTAATATTTCCATGCCATTCCTTCCAATTTACCTTATACACATACACCCAGTCTGCATATATTCCTTTTAGTTGTACTATTAGTAACATAATTTGTAATAATTATAAGTATCATCTTTCCTTGTAGGAATATAAATAGTTTAGTTTTATTGAATTCCTTATGTTTTCTTTTTCCTTTTTAACTGTTTATGCTTCTCTTGGGTGTTAATATTGGAGTTCAAATTTTTGTTTTATTTTTGGTCTTTTCATTATGAAAGCTTAAAATCCTTCTATTTCATTGATTAATCTCCATTTTTTCCCTGAGGTATTATGCCAAACGTTGCTTGGTTGCAGTCCTAGGTCCTTTACCTTATGCAACCCCTTCATTTCATAGATGAGAACACTGAGACCCAGAGGTTTTAATGGATCTGTCCATATATATAATAAATAATTAATCTAGTATCAGCTAGGTGGCACAGTGAATAGAGCACCAGTCCTGGAGTCATGAGGACCTGAGTTCAAATCCAGCCTCAGACACTTGACACACTTGCTAGCCATGTGACCTTGGGCAAGCCACAACCCCAATTGCCTCCAAAAATAAAAAAGAAAATTGCCAACCTAGAATTCCAGGCTCAATTCAATTAAAAAAAAATAAGTGCCTACTATTTGTCAGGCACTGTGTGAAACACTGTAAAAGCAAATAAGAAAAAAAACCTACCCTCAAGGAGTATGCAATCAAATGGTAGAAGAAAGTGCATTACAGGAAACTTAAAGGGAGGGACCACCATGGAGTTGAAACCAAGCAGAGATACATATGAAAAATGGAGTGGGCTGGAAGTAAAATTTCTGAAATAATTGGGAAGAGGAGGGTGAGAAAGGTGGAATATATCGCTGACTGAGTTAACAACTTGCTAACAAGATTAGAAGTGAAAAGTTTATCCTGGGAAGGAAATTTTGTTTAGTGAAATTGAAACCCAATGGAGAGAAGAGTGAGCTGGTTTTCTGACACCAAATCAAAGAATGTTCTTTTGAATCATACCATCCTTCTTTAAAGAGTATCTTCCTGAGCAAAGATGGCAGCATAGAAGCAGGAAAACTCCAGGTGCTCCCCCTATAACCACCTCAGATACCTATGAAAATGACTCTAAAGAAACTTTAGGGCTACAGCACCCACAATGTGACTGAGAGGAAACAATCTGCTAAGGACAATCCAGCAGGTGGACAGGAAGGGTCCATCTCAGCCTTCTGTAAGCAGGGCCTAGCCCCAAGAGCTCCCATAGTTTTAGCCTCAGGAGAGCATGAACATCCAAGGCTACAGAAACATCAGGAGAATGGATAAAGGGCAGCTGTAGCAGTTTCCAGAATTATCAACCCATAAATGCCAAAGACAAATTGAGACATCAGTGTAGACTTTGGTAGCAGGGAGTCTGGGAGTGAGGTCTGGTCTCTGCCCTGAAAGGGAGAAGTGGCTGAGGTACGGCAGCCACAGTGTTTGCTTCAGAGTCCCTGGCCTGCAGGCTGTAGGGGGACCAAGAAACCATTCTGAGGGGTAATCACTCTTACTTTAACCTGCTTGGATCTGGATTGCTGTCTAGGGTGGAGGTTCTGGGGTGTGTGACCAGTGAGCCAGAGTGTGTGGATGTTTCAGAGAGGACAGCCAACTAATGGCTCTGGCAGCTGTGAAAGCCCCAGCTATTTGGGAAAAAGCTCTGCTCTCTGGAAGCAGAGTTCAACTGTGGCAAAAAGTTCAAAAGTCACATAACTGAGTGGCAACATGAGCAAGCAAAGGAAGCCAAGCAAGAACAACCATCCAACTTTGGATTCCATTTTTGGGGACAAAAGGGATCAAAGCATTGAGAGGGAGGAAGACAACAAAGTCAGAACTCCTGAAGTTTCCAAGAAAAATGTGAACTGGTTAGAGGCCATAGAGGAGGTTAAAAACGATTTTGAAAATCAAATAAGAGAAGTGGAGGAAAAATTGGAAAGAGAGATGAGAATGATGCAAGTAAATCATGAAAAGGAGTCAACAAACTGACTGAAGAAAATAACACTTTAAAAAATAGACTAACTCAAATGACAAGAGAGGCCCAAAAAACTAATGAGGAGAAGAATGCCTTAAAAAGCTGAATTTGCCTGATGGAAAGAGAAGCTCAAAAGCTCACTGAAGAGAATAATTCCTCCAGAATTAGATTGGAGAAAATGGAAGTTGGTGACTTTTTGAAAAAACAAGATACTATTAAACAGATCCAAACAAATGAAGACATAGAAGGCAATGTAAAATATCCCATTGGAAAAACCACTGACCTGGAATATAGGCCCAGGACAGACAACTAAAAAATTATTGTACTACCTGAAAGCCATGATCAAAAAAAGACCTAGAAATCATGCATCAAGAAATTCTCAAGGAAAATTACTTTGATGTTTTAAAACCACCAGGGAAAACAGAGGTTGAAAGAATCTACTGATCACCTCTTCAAAAAGATACCAAAAAGAAAACTCATAGGAATATTACAGTCAGGTTCCCGAATTCCCAGATCAAGGAGAAAATATTACAAGCAGCCAAGAAGAAATAATTTTAATATTGTAGAAACACAATCAGGATAACACAGCACCTGGCAGCTTATACATTGAGGGATTGAAAGGCCTGGATTATGATATTCCAGAGGTCAAAGGAGCTGGGATTAAAAGCAAGAATCACCTACCCAGAAAAACTGAGTATCATATTTCAGGGGAAAATATGGTCATTCAGTGGAATAGAGGACTTTCAAGTATTCATAATGAAAAAAAAACAGAGTTGAATAGAAAATTTGACATTCAGATACAAGAAGCAAGAGAAGCATGAGAAGGTAAACAGGGAAAAGAAATCATAAGGAACTTATCAAAGTTGAACTATTAACATTCTTACATGGAAAAATGATAATTGTGACTTATGGAACTTTTCTTGGTATGAGAATAGTTGAGGGGAATATATATGTATATATGTGTGTATACATACATATATCTATATAGAAGGGCATATGAGCATATACATACATATGTGATTGTGTATATATTCTACAGGTATAAATAGACAGAGGGCCCAGGACCAGTTGAATAGGAATGGATGATACTTAAAAAGTGTAATTGAGAGGTGAGAGAGGAATATAATGAGAGGAGATGGGGAAAGACACAATGGGGCAAATTATCTCATATAGAAAAGGTAAGGGAAAATTGTTACAATGGAGAGGAAGAACAGGAAGACAAGATGGAAGGGGTCTATCTTACTGTCATTGAATTTGGCTTAGGGACAGAATGATATACACACTAAATAGGGTATCTCTCACTATAGGCCAGTAGGGAGGATGGTGATGAGAGGAGGGATGATGGAGAGGAGGGCAGGTTGTGGAGGAGGGAGGTTGGAAGCACACACTGTTCAAAAGGGACAGGGTCAAAGTAGAGAATAGAACGATTGGGTGTGGCATAGGATGGAGGGATTATAGTCAGTCTTTCACAATATATTCACTGTGGAAATGTTTTGCAGAGCTACACATGTCCAACCTACATTAAATTACTTATCTTCCCAGTAAGGGTGGGTGATAAGCAAGGAAGGGAAAGAATCTGGAATTCAAAGTTTTAAAATCAAATGTTTGAAATATGTATATAATTTTTGCATGCAGCTGGAAAATAAGATATACAGGCACTGGGGTATAGAGATCCATCTTGCCCTACTGGAAAGTCAGAAGGCATAGGAGAGAGCATATTGGGGAAGGGGGTATACAGTGGGATCACTGTATTGCAGTGGTGGGTAGGGGGAAAATGGGGAGAAAATTTGTAACTGAAAATCTTGTGGAAATGAATGATGTAAACTAAAGATAAACTTAAAATTTAATAAATTTTTTAAAAAGAATATCTTCTTTTCCATTTTCTTTATATCTCCTGTTTTCATTATAGTGACACTGCTTTTTATTTTAGCTAAGGTTTCTTTATCTGCTTTACATTTGCATTCTGAAAAACTCAGCTTGTCCTCTCCAGACATGACAGCTTTTTTTCTGTGCCTGTCTGTCAGTCTGCCTCTTTCTCTCCCTACATACATTTTTTTTCTGGGTCTCTCTGTTTCTCTGTTTATCTCTTTCTGTAACTGTGTCTTTCTATGTCTCTGTTGCTTTCTCTCAATTACCCTCCCTCTACCTGCTAAAGACTCCCAATTTCAGTATTTCAGAGCATTTTCTGAGACTGGGTCTCTATCTTATCCAAGCCAAAGGTGCAGCAGATATTTACAAGTTGAATCTCAATAATGATCATCAGTAAAGATCTAACCCGAGCTATATTTCTGGCATGGTCCAAATCACAGACTGGAGGTCTTCCTCTCACTGAGTTCAATGCTCTGGTGGCAGACAGTGCAGATTCCCAATTGGCTTCAACCCCACTTAAGCTCAAAATTCCTGAACTTAAGCAATCCACCAGCTTCAGCCTCCCCAGAAACAGGGATTATAGATATATGCCTACGTACCTAGCTTAGAGAATCTTTCTTGAATTATGATCACAATGTCTATTAAAATTCAAATATTCCTTGAAGCATTAATATATTAAGTTGATATTTTTATAGCTTAGTGTGAAAGCAGAGTATTTTGTATGGAGGTAGGGGATAATCATGAAAGTTTTAAACATCCTAGAAGAAATAAAAATAAAGAATATTAGAGAAATGAGCTGACAAAGACAAACTTCATTAATGTCCTGGTATTAAGAACTATGTTTTTATCCATCACCATTCTCCACAGGTCTTTCATGCTATCTCCTCCATATAATCAGGGTCAATAATAAAGGTTTTTTTCACTTAAATTTAGGCAGCTAGCATGGTGGTAGTAATTCTATTCTCGGAATCAGATGAACTGGATTTAGCCATAATACTTGTTGCCCTATAATTGTGGCAAAGTCACCTAAACTTTCTGATAATTAAGTTCTTCATGTATAAAATTAGCTTAATAGTATTTCTACAATTTACTTCATAGAATTGTTATGAGGAAAGCTCTCTACAAACACCATGCACTGAAATATAAATATGTTATCTTTAAAGGCCAAGACTGTTGCCAGACTCTTATTTATCTACGCAAACTATAAAAACATGATCTGTGAGCTGAAGAAGGAAAAAAAATTCTTATAAAGACCTGCTATTTTCTGCTGATATTTTGAAGAAAGAAATTCTGACTCACAATTAGCTGCCTAAGATAAGTCTGTCAGATGTAATACTGATATTTTACCAGGGACTTTAAACTTCTATGCCCAAATTCTGCTGATAATCTATTGCCATCTTTTGGGAAGTAGACACTAAATGGCCCCATACAGAGCTGTCCCATTGAAAGGATGGATTAGGCAGAAGGGATAAAAAAAAGTCTTATTCCTATCCTATCCCTTCATTACTTAATGGAGGAATTTTCTCTATGAATTCATATGAATCGGTTTTCCAAACTGATATTTAATGAATCAAAATTATTCACTTACTTATGATTTTTTTTTCATTGAGGAGGGATGAGATTTGATTTCGTTTTTCTCTTTTTGAAGAAGCAAAGGAAATATTAATTTAATTCATGCCCTATTCAAGGATGGCCCAGAGGATACAGTGTCATATAAGCTTTTTACCAAGAGAATTGATTTTGAATGTTGTCTCTCTTACATATTGGCTTATGGTACAATGGACAGTGCTGGACTTATATTCAGGAAGACCTGAGTTCAAATGCAACTTTACACCCTAACTAGCTGTGTGACCATGGGCAAGTCACTTAACCTATATCTGCCTCAATTTCCTCAAATGTAAAATTGGGATAATAATAGGACCTACCTCGCATGGTTATAATGAGTGCCAAATGTGATAATATTTTTAAAGCATTTACCCCTGTCTGGAACATAGTTATTGTTCACCTTTCCTTTTTGAAGAAGACCAATGACATCACAAGTGAAATCTTAACTTGTATATTAATTGTATTTAAATTAGGGAAAGTTGTTCAAAGTTGTCAGCCTCTCTCTCTCTTCCTGAGTCATCAAAATCCAGTGACAGGACAAAAGACAAGACAATCGGCAGTGGCCCAGGACAAAATGGATGACTTTGGTGTCTTCAATGCCTGACTAATCTCTAAGTGTTCCACAGTACTTGCTTCATTTGTCTTCCTGACTATTGGAACAAATTGTTCTTATTTGCCTATTCTAATGGAGAAAGTTTTCATATGCTTGGGATAGGTGTCCTCCCTAGGTCATTGAGAGGTCTGAGGCATATAGGTTACCCTCAAACTGCTTTGGCCTATCTATAGGGATGGTTTATTCATTACTGGGATGTGAGCACTGTGCATGATCCAGCTTCTTGGGGCCACAAGTAAGAGCTGAATGAAGGTGGACACCAAAGATGGCTGAGTATCCATGAAAAGGACTTATCAGGCCCTCACATCAAAGATACTAGTGCTCCCTTAACACTCCTTATACCCCCTTGCACATAGTAGTTACTACATAAATGCTTATTACTTTTCCTTTTATTCTCCCACTTACTGGCTCTGAGACTCTTGAAAAGTTGCCGGGGTGATAATACTTGCACTACTCCACAGGGTTTTAGCAAGGAGAATGTATTGTACATCTTTAAATGTTATACCCTTCAGTAAACAAACTCAATCAACCTGCATTTACTAAATACTTTTATGGCAGGTGCTGCATTAAGTACTTGGGCTACAAAGAAACACAAAACACTACCAGAAAAAAAAATCTATCCTAAAAGATGTTTAAATTATAAAGAGCAGGACAGCATGTAACTAACTAAGGATACAAAACATAGACATTACTCACAGAGAGGAAGATACCAGTACTTGCCGTGGAGATATGGAAAGGAAAGGACTCCTGAAAAACATAGTATTTTGATGAATCTTGATAAAAGCCAAGGGAATTAAGAGGAGGAGATAAGTTGGAAGAATATTCCACTTATGATGTACAGCCAGTACAGGGAGCCATCAGAGAATCTTGATCAAGAGGAAGGGAATGTTTGGGATGTTTAGATCCTTGCTCTTAAAAAAATTATTGTGGCATCTGAGTGCAGAACAAAGTGGGAAGATGTGGAGAGACTAGTTAGAAGACTATTGCAATAGTCCAGATCAAAGGTAATAATCACCTGCATTAGCATTATGACTGAATGAAAGGAAGGGGAATGACATGAGAAATGTTGTAAAGGAAGAAATGAAAGAAAAATAACATTGTATATGTGGGGTCAGTAAGAGTGAGGAAGAAAGGATGATAACAAAGTCGGAATTCCAGTTAACTAGAAGGATAGTGGTGCTCTCAAAAGTGTCAGGAAGTTACAAAAAAGAGGAATATTGGGGAGAAAAGGAAATCAATGTTGTGGAAATGTTAAATTTAGATGGCTACAGGACTTCTAGTTTGAGATAATTCATAGTGGTCAACTGTAGCTCAGGGAAAAATTAGGAGTAGATATATAGATATGAGAATTATATGCATGGAATTAGTTATTGGAGCCCTGAGATTTGACTCAATCAGTTAGTGGGGAAGAGAATGGAGAGAGTATAGAAGGAGAAAAGAGGGCCCAGTACAGAGCTTTGGCAGACATTCATGATTAGTAGGTATGACATAGATGAAGAGTCAGCAAAAGAGAACAAAAAGGGAGCGATTGGAAAGGTAGGAAGAGAAACAGAAGAGAGTGGTATAAAAGGAACATAGTTTGTAGAGAAGGAAAAGTGTCTAAACTGTCCAATAATCCAGAGTGGTCAAGGAGGATGAAGAGTTAGAAAAAAGTAATAAATTTGTTAATTGTTTTCAAAAAAATGTTTACCTTTTTCAACATTCTTTTCATTTTAAATTTTGAGTTTTAAATTTTCTCTGTTCCTCCCAACTCTCCCCCATCCACAGAGGAGGGAGAAAGTCTTATCAAAAATGCATGTAAAATCATACAAAACTATTTACATATTATCTGTATCACCAAATGCAACAAAAAGGAAGAAAAACTATATTCACAGGTCATTTCTCTTTCTGGAAGTTGACAGCTTTTTATCATCATGAATTCTTTGGAATTGTTTAGATCATCATATCCATCAGAGTAGCCAAGTCTTTCATAGTTGATAATTATTATGGATTGCTGTTACTATGCACAACAATTTCCCAGTTCTTATTGCATTTTGCATTAGTTCATAAAGGTCTTCCAAAGTTTTTTATTCTTTTTCTGAAACCACCCTTCCCCATCATTTCTTACAGTATAATAGTACTCAATTACAATTATATGCCACAATTAGTTCAGTCATTCCCCAATTGATGATCAAATTCCAATTCCTCATTTTCAAATTCTTTGCCATTACAAAACCCTGATATAAGTATTTGTGTACATATATGTCCTTTTCCTTTTTTATCTCCTAGAGGATCTTACCCAACAGTGGCACTGCTTGTTCAAAGTGTATGAAGTCTTATAGTCCTTTGGGCATAGCTCCCATTGTTCTCCAGAATGTTTGGACCACGTAATTACTCCACAAAAGTTCATTGATGGACTTATTTTTGCTTACCTCACCACCCTCTAACATTTGTCATTTCTGATAGGTATGAGATAGTACCTCAGATTGGTTTTAATTTAATAGTTTAGAACATTATTTACTATGACTATAGATAGCTTTGATTTCTTTTTGTGATAATTGACCACTCACATATCTTGCCCATTTATCAATTGGGGAATAACTCTTTTCATTTAATTTTTCCACTTAATAGTATTTTATTTTTTCTAATTAAATGTAAAATAATTTTCAATGTTCACTTTTATAAGAATTTGAGTTTCAGTTTTTTTTTTCTTCTCTCTCCCTTCCTGCCCACTTTCCCAAGGAGGCAAGCTATCTGATACAGGCTACACAAATACAATCATATTAAACATATTTCCACATTAGTCATGCTGTGAGAGAAGAATCAGAACAAAAAGTGGAAAACCAAGAGAAAGAAAATCAAAACAAAAAAGAGAAAACAGTATGCTTCTATCTGCATTCAAACCCCCTTCCTCCCCTGAAGCGGTTAGCATCTTCCATCATGAGTACTTAGGAATTGTCTTATTTCACTGATGAGAAAAACTAAGTTTATCAAAGCTGGTCATCATGCAATGTTACTGTTACTGTGTAAAATGTTCTCCTGGTTCTTCTCACTTAACTCAGCATCAGTTCTTGTAAGTCTTTTCAGATTTTTCTGAAATCCTCCTGCTCATCATTTCTTATGGAACAATATATTATTCCACGTCATTCATATACAACTTGTTCAGTCATTCCCAGTTGATGGGTATCATCTCAATTTCCAGTTCATGGCCACCACAAAAAGATCTGCTATAAACATTTTTGCACATATAGGTCATTTCCTCTTTTTTATGATCTCTTTGCAATACAGACATAATAGCAGTCTTGGTGGATCCGAGGGTATGCCCCGTTTTATCGTCCTTTAGGCATAGTTCCAAACTGCTTTCCAGAATTGTTCATTAGTCCACAACTCCGACAAAAATGTATTAATGTTTCATTTTTTTTCCCACATCTTCTCCAATACTTAGGATTCTCCTTTTTGTTATATATTGGTCACTGTGAAAAGTATGAGGTGGTATCTCAGAGTTGTTTTAATTTTTATTTCTCTAATCAATAGATATTTGGAGCTTTTTAATATAACTATACAGATCTTTAATGCCTTCATCTGAAAACTACCTATTCATATCCTTGGCCATTTATCAAATGGGGAAAAATTATGTTTTTGTAAATTTGACTCAGTTCTATGTATTTTAGAAATGAGACCTCTATCAGAGAAACTGGCCATAAAAATTGTTTCTCTGGATTCTGCTTCCTTCTAATCTTGGTTGCAGAGACTTTGGGCAAAACCTTTTTAATTTAATGAATTAAAAATTATTCATTTTGCATTTCATAATGTTCTCTGTCTCCTCCTTGGTCATAAATTCTTACATTTTCTATAGTACTGACAGGCAAACTATTCCTTAGTATCCTAATTTGCTTATGGTATCACCCCTCATATCTGCTCAAGGGTGGGGAACCTGAAGCCTCCAGGGCACATTTGTCCCTCTAGGTCCTCAAGTGCAGCCCTTTGACTGAATCCAAATTTCACAGAACAAATCCCCTTAATAAATGGAATTATTTTATAAAACTTTGACTTAGACAAAAGGCTACACTCAAAGACCTAGAAGCTCAAAGTTTCACCACCCCTGGATGATGTACACATTTTGACCTTATCTTGGGTACACAGTGTAAGATGCTAGTCTGTTCCTAGTTTGTGCCATGCTGCTCTACAGTTTTGTCATTAGTTTTTGTCAAATAGTGAGTTCTTATCCTAGAAGTTGGAGTCTTTGGATTTATCAAATAGTAGATTACTATATTCATTTTCTACAGTGTCTTGTATAATTAACATATTTCACTGATTGACCAGTCTATTTCTTGGTCCGTACCAAATAGTTCTGATAATTGCTGCTTTATAATCTAGTTTTAGATCTAGTACAGGTAGTCCACCTTCCTTTCCATCTTTTTTTTAATTCATTTCCTTGATATTCTTGACCTCTTTTTTTCTTCCAGATGAATTTTGCTATTATTTTTCTAGTTCTATAAAATATATATATATTTTTTGCTTCTTTAAAGGGGGGAGGGCAGGACAGTTGAGGTTAAGTGACTTGCCCAAGGTCACATGGCTAGTAAGTGTTAAGTGTCTGAGGCTGGATTTGAACTCAGATCCTCCTGATTCCAGGGCCAATGCTCTATTTACTGTGCCACCTAGCCTCCCCTAAAATATTTTTATTAGTTTAATTGATATGGCACTGAATAAGTAAATTAATTTAGGTAGAATCGCCATTTTATTTTATTTTTTTTTAAGCAGTTGGGGTTAAAAGTAACTTGCTCAAGGTTACATGGCCAGTTATTTCTGGGTGTGATGCTGAGTATCTGAGCCTGGGATTCAATCTCCAGGTCATTCCGACACTGGAGCTGGTGATCTTACTCGCTGAGCCACCTGTCCACCCCTAGAATCACCATTTTAAATATATTAGCTCAGCCTACCCATGAACAACTGATATTTTCCAAGGTATTTAGATCTACCAGTGTTTGTGTAAATGATTTTTGGCAATTGTGCTTATATACTTCCTAGGCTTCTTTTGGCAGGTAGAATGAATGTTCTCTTTAGCTCTGGTATTTTTATCAATAATGAATGAAAGTCCTCTATTTTATCAAATATGCTTTTGTTTCCACTGAAGAATTATACTCAGTTCTGCTTTGTAGGCAATTATTGGTTATAATCCTACCTCCTTTGCCTTTTGGAATATTATATTCCAATTTCTATGTTCCCTTTATGGTAAATGTTAAATCTTTTGTAATTCTGACTACATCTCCATGATATTTTAATTGTTTCTTTCTGGGTGTTTGCAATATGTTCTTCTTGACCTGGGAGCTCTAGAATCTGGTTAAAATATCCCTGTGATGTGATGTGATGTGATGTGATGTGATGTGATGTGATGTGATGTGATGTGATGTGAGGGATAGAGAAACAGACACACAAAGACAGAGATCTTTCAGAAAGTGACAGATGGATTCTTTCAATTTATATTTTACCTTCTGACTCTAGAATATAAGGGCAGTTTTCCTTCATAATTTCTAGAAATGTGATGTCTAGGCTCTTTATTTATTGATTGATTGGTTGACCATGGCTTTCAGATAGTGATATAATTCTTCACTTATCTCTCCTAAAAATGCACTTTCAATGTTCAGGTGCTTTTCTAGTGAGATATTTTACATTTCCTCCTACTTTTTAAAAATTCTTTTGATGTTGATTTATCATTCCTTAAAATCTAATGGAGCCATTAGTTTCAATTGGCCAATTCTATTTATATTAAGGAATTATTTTCTTCATTGAGCTTTTACTCATATTTTTTCCATTTAGCCAATTCTACTTTTCAAACCATTGTTTTCTTAAGAAAATATTAGTGCTTTCTTTTCCATTTGAATTGTTTTTCTTTAAAGGAGTTCCTTTCTTCTTATTTTCTTTTGCCTCTGTAAAATGTTAACCATTTGGCCCTATATTCACAAATTAATGACTTCTCTACTGAAGCATTCCAGGATAGGCAGTCATTTGCTAAGTACCATTTTCCTTAGGGCATCCTCCAATATCTTTTTTTCTGAAAGGGTCTGTTTATGAATATATAGTATTATAATTTTCAATATCCACTCAGGCATCAATGTTTCTAGACATCAGTGCCAATGTACAAACTATTATTTTATTCTATTTTAAAGCTTTTATTTTCTTCAGTATTCCTTTCTGCTTCTTTTAACAAACTGTTAACTGTCTTTTCAAAATTTTCTTGTATCATTCACACTTCTTTTCCCATGTTTTCTGCTACCACACTTATCTATTTCTTTAACTCTACTAAAAATATTTGTTAGGGTTGAATCCAATTAACTTTTTTCTTTGAGGTCTTGTTTGTAGTAGTTTTCACACTTTTTTCTTCTAAGTTCATGCCTTGGTCTTCCCTATCATAATAGTATCATTTTATAGTCAAGATATTTTTTGTTGCTTCCTAATTTTTCCAACCTGTTTCTTAATTTAAACTTTTTGTTTGGGTTCCATTCACCTGGTGTTGGGGAGGCACTGTGACAACCTTAAGACTTTTTCATGCTTCTGTTTTTAGAACTTGTTCATTTGGGTGGTTTGTGATTTTTCAGCATTTCCAAGGTGGAAGTGTGGTTTTTGCTCTCCATCTGTCTATTTTGGTTTTTGCCCAGACAGAGCCTCTACTCTTCTCTAGTTACAAGTCTTAGCAATTCTCTTGCCCCAAGAAATGTTACCAGTCTCCCTGCTCTCTAGTGACTAATCACAAGTGTTTCTCTCTGTCCTGGAACTATAACCCAGAACTATTTAGAGAACATAAAGTTTCCAAGCAGTTCCAACAACACCAAACAAAAGGTCCCTTAAAATCTCTTTCTGACTCCAGCCCTCTTCAGGTCTCTGGAACGAGAATTCTCAAATCTGCTTCTCCTGTGGCTGTTGTGGTTGCATGCAAGGACTACTGCTCATGTTTGACACCTCACCCACTATGGTGTTATAAACTCCCCTTCAAACCTACTAAATTGTCTTAGGCTGAGATGAATGTTTCCCTCTGATCTTTTGTTGCCTCTGCCACTCCAAGATTTGATTTGAGGGATTATTTTAAATCTTTCTGTATGAGGGGAATGATGGTAGAGTTCATCTGAGTGCAATCTGTTTCTACCATCTTGGCTCTTCATCTTTTCTATAATTAATTACAATAGTTAAGTTTTGGGAGGTCATTGTTAACTGAATGATGAGATTGAATGACAGATTACAGAGAATTTAGAAGAGGATTAGAAGTTCTGGGTATAGATGGCTTTCAAGGAGTTTAGTTAAAAAAGGAAAGGAAGATATTAATACCTATTGTGAATGGGAACCTGAAGTGAGGGCTTGTTTTGTTTCGTTTTAATCACACAGAGAGGGGATTCATAGACATGTTTGCATGCAGTAGAGAAGAATCCAATAGATTGGGGGGATTGAAATTAATCATATATGAAATATTTTGAAATACAACATATTAGGCTTTTAAAATCAGAAGGTAGTAATCCTTACTAAACACAGTATTCATTTTACAAAATAAAATAAATATTTAATGTTTTCATCTGTTCCCTGGATTCCTTTCCATCCTGTTTCCTCTGACACCTTGCTCTCTCAAGTGTCTACATCAATCAAATATCTTTTGCTTTTGTTGATGAGAGGTTTTCTCTTCCAACCTATGCAGTTTCTCCCTAGGATTTGGATTTGCTTCAGGGAATCTGTGATCTCCTCTGTGCAGAAACTTTCCATCAATGCAGATGGCAATCAGTCTAGGGCATTTCATACTGTAAGAATCATTGTTGTAATTTTTGATAAACCTCCTACCAAAAATGAACTAGAGGCATTCTTTGTCTATTAAAATTTCATACATTCCTGTTCAACACTTAGGTATTTCTAATAGAAAAATAAAGCAAACAAAACAAAAATATTAAATCTTTACTTGACCTTTTCAATCCATCCAACTGCATTCATCTCTTCTTTTTTAATCCCAAGATCCTCAGAAGAATGAATTTTACCCTTATTCCTCAACTTTTGCCCACTTTTCCCCTCTTCCCCCCTTGTAATTAGATTCTAGTACTTTGCTCTGGTTCCTTCTACCACTTTACGGGATCTTATATCGCCTCTACTGACATTTTATCCTCCCTCCCCCTAAACAAAGAACATGTTCATTTCCAACTTAAGGTCTTCCCTTGACCTTCTCCTTTTTCTATCTCTACAATTCTTCCTTTTTCAACCTCATTTGACTACAAAACTTTAGTGCAATATTTCAATTCCAAGGCACTGTGCAGAAACAACCATAACTTAGCATTAAACAGCATAGAGAAAAGAAGGAATTATTTGGGCTTAAAATGTGCTTTAGGCAATGCATTTTATACTTAAGTTTCAAAACAAATGAGATTTTTTTTCCTCCAAGGTATTATACATTCATAAATGATTAAATGTAAAGCACACTTCATCCATTAGGAGCCATTCTATTCTTGATTGTTCATCTATATGGTATCGTATGAAGATGTCCCTAAGTCAGTAGATCATTATGCACTTGATTACCAATGCAGAAGCTGAAAGACTGAGCTCCTTTCTTCTTGGAAATGCATTATTAAAATGACTGGATGGAGACACGTTAAGAAGATAGAAGAGTCTCAAGGAAGTCACCTTCATCAAGAAAGACAGAAAATAATTGCAAATTGAGCCCTATATTCACAAATTAATGGTTTCTCTACTGAGACATTCCAGGATAAGCAGTCTTCTGCTCAGTTCTATATTTCCTTAGGGCATGCTCCAATGTCTTTTCTGAAAGGGTATGCTTATGAATTTATAATATTATAATTAAGTCAATGGCCACCCAGGCATCAATGCTTCTAGTAATCAGTACCAAAGTACAAAATGTTATTTTATGGATATTATTTTTTGTTTCTGATTTTAAATTTTATAATCAGGTCTACTTTTCTCCCTTCCCTCTCCCCTCACTGCCAGTACAGCTGAAAAGCACATCTCTTTTGAAAATCTCACAGTAGTAATATCATTGTTAAAGTTTTTATGATATTTGGGGGATGTAGAACTCTGTTATTTGGAAATGAATATTGAGTGAACAGGAAAAAAATACCTAGGGGTATGTATGATATATCTGGTCTCATCTCAATTTAATTCAATTCAGCAATGATTGTTAATCATTATGCGTGAGGTTCATATCCCGCCTCTAAATTTACTGGCTGTGTGATTTGGAACAAGTCACTGAATATTTCTTGGTTTTAGTTTCTTTACTTTTAAAAGAAGGGGATTGGGCTAGGTGGCCTCTCTTGTTCTTTCTGTCTCTAAATCTCTGGTCCATTGATGCTGTGGACAAGGCAGTGTGACATAATGGAAAGAGGGTTTAATGTTGGAGCCAGGATGACCAAAATTCAAGTACTGCCTGTGACACATACTAGCTTTGTGACTCAGCACAAATCATATACCCACTCATTCCCCACAGAAAATTTCTAACAATATGTCACAAAAAAGTTGTCAGATTATAACAAATGGGATTTCCATGCTGCAAGTTTCCTGTATGGTGAAATTTCATATCTGAAACCCTCAACCTCACTTCTCCACCTAAATATGTTCTTCTAAGTAATAATATACAATTCAAAATGTAAACTACTACAGAAAATGATATTCTACTGGGGGATACAACATATATGAAGATAAATATAAAATAATTCAAGTAAGAAGAAACAAGTAATAAAAATAGAAATAAAAAATTTCACAAAGGCAAGAAAAATGACTTAAATCTTGAAGGAAGTAAGGAATTCTAAGAGGCAAAAATGAGGATATATTGTGTGATAGACATATGGGATAGCCTGCATAAATACATCAAGGTAAAATGCCTAGTTGAGTGAATGATAAACTCTTCATTTTCACTCAAGCATAGGGCACATGTAAGGAAGCAATGTTAAGTAATTCTGCAAAGATATGTTCAAGTCAGGCTCCAAATTTGAAGAACTTAAAATGCCTAACAAAAGAATTTATATTTTAACTTCAAGACAATAGGGAGATATAGAAAACTCTTGATCACATGTGTTTCTAAGTAATAAGAATTTTATATTTATAGGAAGGATATACTGAAGAAGGAAGGAATAAGATCAGGGAGACCAATATGAAGCAATTGCAGTACTACAGGTAAAGTGATGAAATACATGAACTAGTGGTATAGATTTGAAAGTGGGGAGAAAGATCATCAATGAACAAAATGTTGTGGAGGGAAAATGTAAGCTGTTTGAAAGAAATACTAGTTTTTCAGCATCTGTGACAACTAGTACAGTATTTTGTACAAAATAAATGATAGTTGATTGTTGAATCTTCATCATTGTCATTTTATTCACTCCTATCCCACACTTCCTCTTGAACTTTAATGTGAAGGAAATACCAACTTAAGACTGGATCAGAAATCATAGCCCACTTCCAAATATCTCTATCCTCAGTTTACAGCTATTAACTGAACTTTACCTCACTCCTGATAATATCTGGGAGCTAAGAGAGCTACTACTGCCAATAAACCTGTCCTCTTGCTGACTGTGCCCACTGCAAATTTATGCTATCTAATCTCACCTAAACCCTCACTGCATCAAAGGCAAAAGTTTTATTCCTCCCTAGCTAATTCACTATCTCACTTTCCATAGCAACTATTCCAAAACTTCTCATCTCTTCTCAGTAAACCTCAGTTGAGGTCCTTTTTCTTAAATACTATAAAAAATATATTGATGGCATTCACTCTCTCTTCTCTGTTACATCCCCTAGGCATCTTCCTTCACATCTCCTCCTTCACTGAGATCTTTGATGAAGAGGTAACCTTTTTTCTTGCTAAAACAATTCCCTGTGCTTATATCTTTGATTCCATCTCCTCTTGACTTCTACATTAAATTGCCCACACTATGACCCTTTCAACCTTGAACCTTAACCTCACCCTATCTATGTTATTTTCCCTTAAGCCTACAAACATGAATATATTTTCCCCATCCTAACAAAACAAAATAAATAAAATCCCCTTACTTTAACCAAACAACCATTTCTGCTAACAATATTCCTGTTTTTCCTTCCCTTCTTGTCTAAACTCCTTGAGAAAGCCATAAACAATTAATAGTCAGACTTATTCTTCTTTCAGTTTTCTAAATCATATTCAATCTGGCAGCCAAACAACATTCAAAGTTGCTATTATTGTCTTACTTATGAAATTTAAGGACCTTTTATCTGTTTTCACACTCTACCATGGTCACTGTTGATCATTTTTTTCCAGATCACTTGTTACAATCTAGGGTTCAGTGATATTACTTTCTCTTGGTTCTGTTACATCTGCCTGGCAATTTCTTAATCTTTCTTATTGGTTCCTTATCTATGTTCCAACTTGTAATACTGGGGTTTCCCCAAAGTTCTGTTCTAGACATCTATATCTTTTCCATTTACATACTATTATTTGGTAATCTCATCAGGTCCCTTGGGTTTAATTATTATCTCTACACAGATGATTTTTACATCTATTGATAAAACTCCTATTCTCTCTGCTAAGCTACTGTCATGCATCACCAAACTGCCTCTTGGACATCTCAAAATGCAGATCATAAACCCATTTCAAATATGACATAGGGAAACCAGAACTCATTTTTTTGCCCTCAAACAATCCTTTTGTTCTGGAGTTTTCTAATCAGTGTTGAGGACACTATCACATTCCTCTTCATATATACCCCCCGCCCAAGATCAAAGTTAACCTTGATTCCTTATTTTCACGCCAGCTACATATTCAATCCATTGCCAAATCTCATATTTCTATTGTCACTAAGTCCAATTCTCTGTTCTCATGTAGTCTGGCCTAGTTTAGGCTCTCATTCCCTCTTAACTGAATTATTTTTAAAGCCTTCTAACTGGTCCCCCTTTCTCAAATCTCTCCTTACCCCTTCAATCTATTCTCCACTCATCTTCCAACGTGATTTTTTTTAGAAAACATGGAATTGATCATATCCCTTCTCACCCCAATCCCTACTCAAGTCACTAAAATCCACCCTTTTACTTCTACCATCAAATACAAATGCCTCTGGCACTTAAAACTTCATAACATGCCCTCATCCTACATTTCCAGTCATCTTTCAAATGACTGTTCTTTATATGGTTTGTATTCCAGCTACACCATCCCCTTTGATGTTCCTCAAACATCTTCATCTATCTCTAAGTCTTTACAATAGCAGGCCGCTATGCCTGAAATGCTTTGGCACCTCTGCCTCTGCACTGTTCAGGTATTTTTCAAGCTTCAGTTAAAATCAATTTTATATAGGAGGCTTTTTTTGCTTCCCCAAACCACTAATGTCTTTAGTTGTCAGATTATCTTTGTATACTTTTTATATATTATAATATTTTATGGACCTGGGTATTTAGATGCTTTCTTGCTCATTAAGATAGATGCTCCTTTTGAGTAGGGACTTTATTTTTCATAATTTATCAATTTTTATTTTTCAACATTCATGTCCACAAGATTTTGAGTTGCAAATTTTCTCCCCATCTCTCCCCTATCCACCACCTCAAGATGGAATGCATTCTGATTACCTCTTCCCCCAGTCTCCCCTCTCTTCAATGACCCCCTCCCTCTTATTCCTTTCCCCCCCTACCTTCTTTTAGGGGAAAATAGATTTCTATACCCCATTGCCTCTATATGTTATTACCCAATTGCATCTAAAAATATTTTTTGACATTTTCTCTTAAAAACTTTGAATTACATTTTCTCTCCCTTCATCCCTCTCCACACACTCCCATTGAGAAGACAAGCAATTCAAAATAGGTCATACATGTGTATAGTACATGTACATTGTTCATGTATAATATATGTAAAACACTTCCATAAAAGTCATATTGTAAAAGACTAACTGTATTTCCCTCCATCCTACATCTCGCCCCATTTATTCTATATTCCCCTTTGACCCTGTCCCTTTTCAAAATCCTTTGCTTCTGACTATCCCCTCCTCCAATCTGCCCTCTCTTCTATCATCTCCCCCTTATCCCGTTCCCCCCTACTTTCCTTTAAGGTGAGATACACAATTGAATGTGTATATTAATCCTTTCTAAAGCCAAATCCAATGAGAATATGGTACACTCATTCCCTCTCACCTCTCTTCCCCTCCATTGTTAAACCTTTTTCTTGCCTCTTTTGTATGAGACAATTTACCCTATTCTATTTGTCCCTTTCTCCTCCCAATATCTTCCTCTCTCACCTCTTGATTTTATTTTTTAGATATCATCCCTTTATATTCCACTCATTCTGTGCCCTCTGCCTATATATATATATATAAATATATATATATATATGTGTGTGTGTGTGTGTGTGTGTGTGTGTATGTATATGTATATGTGTAAGTATCTGTTTCCTTCAAAAACCCTTATACTGAGTGGAGGCTTTTGTTAAATGACTTAACCAAGTTCACAGAACCGGTACATGATTGAAATATAATGGACAAAGGTCCAATCTTGGAATTAAGAAGACTTAGGTTTAAGAACAGGTCCTAAAGCATGCTGGGGATTTCACAATGATAACATGCATAACCTCAATATTTCAAGTAACACTTGAAGACTCTAAATTGCATATGTATATGCAACTTTCCTCATTTTTTTCTTTTCCTTTCCTTTCTTTCTTCTATCTCTCTCTTTCTTCATTCCTTTCTTTCTTCCACTCAGCCTTCAGGTCTGCACAACAACTGGATAGTTCTGTCACTCTCCCAGAAATTTCCAAAAACAACCATCCTGCTATATGGGGAGAGATCATACAAGAGCAGTTATTAAAAACATTAATTAAAGTATGGGAACTACTTATACTATTACATTTAGAATTGATACTATGCAGAAAAGACCAGGAAGACAATAATAATCCCTATCACACTTTTGTTTTTATTTTGATAGTTGTCTATTTTAATTTCTAGTCCCCTAAGCAAAGAAAGGATACTTTTCTGTAACTCTGCCAGGGTCTCAAAAATTAGTTAAGTTCTATACCCTTTGCCCATTTTCTGAGGGGGTTCAGAACCTATAATTCCATCAACACAGGTACTTCCCTTATATGTGCATGCCTAGAACACGTATATATACTAACTCTGTAACTTACTGCCTTAAAGACTCCTGGAACAATGAGGGATGAAATTATTTTCCCAGGGCCCTACAAGTGATCTGAGTGTCAGAGACAGGAATTCAACACAGGCATTCCTGATGCCAGAACCAGGCCTTTATCCACTAGCTAAGTGAATCTTGTATTTAGCTAATACAAGAATGAAAAGTTCCTACATTATTTTAGTCAGCTTTGTGGAATTAATAGAATAAAAGTACAAAAAATATTTTGGGACATAACTATTTTAATATTATGAGGCACAGAAGATAATAAATGCAGAAGAATTCTTAGATTTTTTACCCACCTTGATATTCTGGGAAGAGTGAGTTTCAATTTCAATTATAATAATTCTTAGCTGTTATACAGCACTTTCATCTTCAAATCATTTTACAAATGCTAATTAAGTGAAGTTATTAATTGAAACCATAGTGGGTACTGAAATATCCCCATCAAATTTAAATATTAACAAATGGAATTAATGCTTCAAATTACAAAAAAAAATCTTTCAAAGCTAAAGGGTAAAAGTAATGTTTGAATTGTTTGAAATGACTTTTTCCCCCTTTGTTCACTATGATTGGAGGCAACCATTTACAAATTGATCCCAATCAGAACGATAGGAGGCATTTTGTTTTGCTCCTCGGTTGATGATATTTGTGCTTATGGCTGTCATTTATGCAAATAGATGTGGAAAACAAATTCAACTTACATCCTAGTTCATCGTTGCATGACTGAGAATTTTACTGACTTGAGAATAGGGATGAATAGAAACTTAATTGTGACCCTATATATATATATTTTTTAATTTCTCCAGAGTACAGGTATGGTTATTCTAGAAAAAATAGAAAATATCCTCAAATACACATACACACACACACACACACAGCAAAACACACATACATAAATACAATATTGCTCCAAGAATTACAAAATTATGCTTTAATAATTCTACTTTTTTTTAAATGATTTGAAATTAGATTGTAATGAAGCACTCTGATTGTATCCATATTGAAGCGCTAGAATGCTACTTAACTTCTTGGAGACATGTTATACTTGGCTGTGGAGGTATCAAAATAGAATTAAAAGTTATTTACTCTAGGAGATATTTTGACCTTGCAGCTCTGAAAGACTGGTATGTCACTGAAACAATGTTTTGGAAGGAAGTCTTCCCTCTCCCTCCACAAAATTTTTTCTTCAATAAATAGTACCATTAATGCATTAAATTAACCTTTTTAATAATGGTCATGGGAGGCAGGCAGGTAGCACAGCGAGTAAGAGCACCGGCTCCAGTGTTGGGATGACCTGGGGATCGAATCCGGGATCTGACACTTAGCATCCACCCAGAAACACCTGGCCGTGTAACCTTGAGCAAGTTACTTAAACCCAATTCCTTAGGGGTGGCCAGGTGGCTCAGCAAGTAAGAGCACCATTTCCAGTGTTGGGGTGACCTGGATCAAATCTGGGCTCAGATACTTAGCTCCACACCCAGAAATAACTGGCTGTGTAACCTTCAGCAAGTTACTTAACCCCAATTGCTTGAAAAAAAAATGGTCATGGGCTGGAAATAATTTTTTTTTAAAGTGGGTAATAAGGAAATAGTCAGCAATGCCTCATAGTCAGCCATTTTGGTGGTTTTATAAAGAGCTAATCTAGAAGGAATAGAAACCTTGGTTAAAGTCTAGACCCTAACAAATATCCTGGTTGTGTGAGGGTACTTATCCTCTTACTTCTCTGAGGAATCGTCTACACCAATATGTTTCAGAGAAAGTGCTGACCTAAGCTTTTAGTGGGAGTTTCCTTAATTGGAGATTCCTACAGCAATAATTTCTTAACTACGTTCCCTAATATTTCTTTCCTCCCAGTAATGTCATAAGGGTAAAAATGGTATTTACTCTAAGAAATATGTCATCAAAACATAGATTGGAAGTTATTTCATTTATATCAAAGGAAGTCTTTATGCAAAACAATATAAGCTCATACAGGGCAAATATTTTTTTTGTTTATTTTAATTTCTCTGCTTTTTTTTTTTGTTTCTTCTTTTGGAGGGGGGAAGGCAAGGCAGTTGAGGTCAAGTTACTTGTCCAAGGTCACATGGATAATTAAGTGTCAACTGTCTGAGGCTGGATTTGAACTCAGGTCCTACTGATTTCAGGGCCGGTGCTCTATTCATTGCACCACCTAGCTGCACCAAGTCTGTTTGCTTTTAAAAGTCCCTAGAGCCTATCAAAATAATAGGTATGTCTGCTGAATGAATAAACAATTTGTATATGAATCATTAAAAACATAGAGGTAGGGTAAAATAATCATTTATGAAAGATCTGTTTCCAATAAATTATAATATCCACTTTTCTAATCTGTGTGTCCTCTCTTCTAGGTCCTCAAAAAAATCCTTTTTCCAAGAATTTATCATTCTCTAATATTATTATTCCTTAGGTGGATCTATTAATTACCTTAAAATTTGTGGCTATATTCATTCAATAGCAAAATAAGAGGCCCAGAATACGACCCTGAGCAGCACAGAGGCCGTCAGGATGCTGGGGCACGCAGAGGCCTGGACGAGGCCTGATAAACATGGTGGCAAGTTGACCCACCAACCACAAGGGCCACTGCCAGGCCTATCGCTGCAGGGCAGGGACTGGACAGAGCAGGGTAAGAGTCAAATGCAGGGCCCCTGGCAGGGGCAGCAGCTACTTCTGGGAGTACCAATCCATACCCTAGAAATTTAAAAAGCCTCTATCTGGACCTCCAGTGACCAGGATGGCAGAGTGAACCCTGGCTGCTCCAATCCCCTCCTCTGACCCTGAAAACATGGTAATTATTGCCCCAAGTCAAAACCTTAAACAATAAAGGATTTGGAAACCTAGAGGAAGGGCATGGCTAGGATCCTGACTCAAAATGGGTAAAAAGCAGACTGCAGGGGGGCCAGGTGGTACAGTGAGTAAAGCCCTGGCCCCAGAGTCAGGAGGACTGGAGTTTGCTTCAGGACTCAGGCACTTACACACACACACACACACACACACACACACACACACACACACACACACATCTAGCCATGTAACCTTTGGCAAGTTACTTAACCCCAATTGTCCTCCAAAAAGCAAAAAAAAAAAGCAGACTGCAAAGACAAATTTTCTGTAGTCCCACTAAATTCAGAAGGAGACAATGTTGACTCCACACTCACAGCTGAAGCCTCAATGAGGAACTGGTCTCAAGCACAGAAAGCATTCTTAGACAAGCTCAAAAGGAACTTTCAGTAGAGATAGAAGAGAAAATGAATAATTCAGTTAAAATCAAAATTTCAATATTAGAAAAACATTACAATGAAGAAAACAGTTCTTAAAAAGAAAAATGTGTGATATGGAAAAGGAGCTCCAAAACTAACCAAGGAAAATAATTCACTAAACTAGAATCAACCAAACTGAAGCAAATAACTCTATGAGGAATGAAGAATCAGTTAAACAAAACATCAAGAATGAAAAATTAGAAAAAGAGGTAAAATATTTCAATGGAAAAATAACTGACTTGGAAAAGAGATCCAGGAGAGATAATCTAAGAGTCATAGGCCTACTGGAAAATCATGATGAAAAAATGAGCCTGGACAACATCTTCCAAGATCTCATCAAGGAAAACTGCCCTGAGATACTAGAACCAGAGAGTAAAATAGAAATCAATGAGAATCCACTGGTCACTTCCTGAAAGAGATCCCAAATTGAAAAGTCTGTGAAATGTTGTGGCCAAACTCCAGAACTACCAGGTAAAGGAGAAAATATGACAAGCAGCCAGAAAGAAACATTTCAAATGATATGGAACCACAGTGAGGATCACACAGGATCTGGCAGCCTCTACACTGAAAGATCAGAGTAACTGAAATATAATTTTTCACAAGGCAAAACAGCTCAGGTTACAAGCAAGCATCACCTACCCAGAGAAACTGAACATATTCTTCCAGGCAAGGAGATGGTCATTCAATAATATAGTGGATTTCCCTACCTTCCTGATGAAAAAGCCAGAGCTCAATTGAAAATTCTGCCTCCAATTACAAGACACAAGAAAGACGTAGAAAGGTAAACAAGGAAAACACACACACACACACCTGTTATTTAATAACAGCAAACTGTTTATAGACTAATAGAGAGTATGGGTATAAATTACACAAAATGACAACTACAAAAAAACTTATTAAGGGCTACAAAGGGACTGCAATGGAAGAAGAGGAAAAAATGAAGTGGAAAAGGGTAAATTATGCCACACAAAGAGGCATAAAAAACAATAGAGTAGAGGGAAAGAAGGGAGGGAGATGAGCATTATATGAGCTTTTCCTTCGTTGGTTCTAGTTCAGGGAGGGAATAACATGTCCAATTATTATAGCACTCTGATGAGAAGAAACACAAAACGTATCATAATAGAGGGAAAGAGGGGAGGGGGAGGACCTTTACTCGAGATCTGTTATTGTCAATCTTGATTCAAAGAATAAATAACATACTACATTAAGTATAAAAATCTATCATATACTACAGACAGTAGGAGGGGAGAAGGGCTAAAAAACAGGGGGGGGTTAGAAGGGAGGGAAGAAATAAGGGGGGAGGGGAGGAAACAAAAGGGGGCTGATAAGAAGGGAATACTGAGGGAGGCAGTGGTCAAAAGGAAAACTATTAAGGAGGGGAAGGGAGAAGGGAAAAAATAAAAGCATAAACAAGGGAGGGAATACGATGGAGGGAAAGACACAGGTAGTAATCATAACTGTGAACATGAATGGGATGAACTCTCCCATAAAACAGAGGCAAATAGCAGAATGGATTAAAAACCATAATACTACAATATGCTGTTTACAAGAAATACATCTGAAACAGGGAGATACACACAGGGCAAAGGTAAAAGGCTGGAGTGAAACATATCATGACTCCGCTCAAGTAAAAATAGCAGGGGAAGCAATACTTAATCTCAAATAAAGCAAAAGTAAAAATGGATCTAATTAAAAGAGATAAGGAATGAAACCATATCCTGCTAAAAGGCAACATGAAGAATAAAGCAATATCATTACTTAACATATATGCACGAAGAGGTATAGTATCCAAATTCCTATAGGAGAAGGTAAGGGAATTAGAGGAAGAAGTAGATAGCAAAACTATACTAGTGGGAGACCTTAATCACCTCCTCTCTGAACTTGATAAACCCAACCTCAAAATAAACAAGAAAGAAGTTAAGAAGAGGAATAGAATTTTATTGAGGGTAGGTATGATAGATTTCTGGAGAAAACTGAATGGGAATAAAAAGGAATATAACTTCTTCTCAGCAGTACCTGACACATACACAAAAATCGACCATATATTGGGACATAGAAACCTCACAATTCAGTGCAGAAAAGCAGATATATTAAATGCATCATCCTCAGATCATGATGCAATAAAAATCATATGCAATAAAGGGCCATGGAAAGATAGACTAAAAACTAATTGGAAACTAAGCAATTTCATCCTAAAGAATCAAATAAGAAATTATAGAAACAATCAGTAACTTGATTCAAAAGAATGCCAATAATGAGACAACATACCAAATTTATGGGATGCAGCAAAGGCAGTTCTGAGGGAAAGTTTTATATCGCTGAGTGTATATATGAATAAATTAGAGAAAAGGGAGGTCAATAAATTGGGCATGCAATTGAAAAAGTTAGAAAAAGAACAAATTAAGAATCCACAATTAAGTACTGAATTAGAAATAATGAAAACCAAAGGAGAGATTAATAAAATTAAAATAAAGAAAACTATTGAATTAATGAATAAAACTAAGAGATGGTTTTATGAAAAAAAATAAAACTGATAGAACCTTAGTCGATATGATAAAAAAAAGAAAGAAGAAAATCAAATTATCAGTATCAAAAATGAAAAGGCCGAATCTACCTCCAATGATGAGAAAATTAAAATAATAATTAGGAATAATTTTGCCAAATTATTATGCACATAAATTTGACAATCTTAGTGAAATGGATGAATATTTACAAAAATATAAGTTGGCCAGATTAACTGAAGTGGAAGTAAATTAGTTAAATAACTCCATCTCAGGAAAAGAAACAAAGAAAAGAACAAGCCATCAGTGAACTCCGTAGGAAAAAATCTCTAGGGCCACATGGATTTACTAGCAAATTCTATCAAACATTTTAAGAACAATTAATTCCAATACTCTACAATCTATTTGGAAAATTCATGAAGAAGGAGTCCTACCAAATTCTTTTTATGTAACAAATATGGTACTGATACCTAAATCAGGAAGCGATAAAACAGAAACCACATTATTATCTCAATACATGCAGAAAAATGCTTATAAGAAAGTACAACATCTATTCCTATTAAAAACACTAGAAAGTATAGGCATAAATACATCATTCTTTAAAATAATAAGTAGCATCTATTTAAAGCCATCAGCAAGTATCATATATAATGGGGATAAGCTAGAAACATTTCCAATAAGATCAGGGGTGAAACAATGGTGTATACTACCACTCCTCTTATTCAATTTGGTACTAGAAATTAGCAGTAGCAATTAGAGAAGAAAAAGAAATCAAAGGAATCAAATTAGGCAAAGAACAGACCAAGTTATCACTCTTTTCAGATGATATGACAATATACTTAGAGAATCTGAAAGAATCAAGTAAAAAACTACTTGAAACAATAAATAAATTTGGCAAAGTTGCAGGATATAAAATAAACCCACATAAATTTGTGGCATTCCTATATATTTCTAAAGAAACCCAACAACAGGAGATAGAAAGAAAAATCCCTTTTAAAATTACTGGAGACATTATAAAATATATGGGAATCTACCTGCCAAAAAAAAAAGCCCAGGACCTATATGAACACAACTACAAAACACTTTTCAAACAAATAAAGTCATATCTAACTAAATGAAAAACATCAATTGCTCATGGCTGTGTCAAACTAATATAATAAAAATGACAATTTTACGTAAATTAAATTCCATACTTAGTGCCATACCTATCAATTTACCAAAATTACTTTATAGAACTAGAAAAAAATTGTAACATAATTCATTTGGAACCATAAAAGGTCCAAAATATGAAGGGAATTAATGAAAAGAAATGCTTGGGAAGGTGGCCTAGCTATACCAGATTTTAATCTGTATTATAAAGCAGCAGTCATCAAAACTACTTGGTACTGGCCTTTGGGATAAGGACTCACTATTTGACAAAGATTGCCAGGAAAACTGGAATATAACATTGCAGAAAATGGGCATAGACCATTATCTAACACTGTATACCAAAATTAAGTCTAAATGGGTGCATGATATAGGTATAAAGGCTGATACTGTAAGAAATCTGCTAAAGCAAGGATTATTTACCTGTCAGATTTATAGAGAGGGGAAGACTTCATGACCAAACAAGAAGTAGAGAGCATTATGAAATGGAAAATGGATAACTTTGAATACATGAAACTGAAAACCTTCTGTACAAACAAAGCCAATGTAACCAAGTTTAAGAGGGAAATGGAAAATTGGGAAAGTATTTTACAACCAATGTCTCTAAGAAAGGCCACATTTCTAATTTATAGAGGGGATTGAGTAAAATTTCGAAGAATACAAGTCATTCCCCAATTGACAAATGGTAAAAGGATATGAACAGGAAGTTTTCATAGGAAGAAATTAAAGATATCTATAAGCATATTAAAAATGCTCTAAATAATTATTGATTAGAGAGATTCAAATCCAAACACCTCTGATGTACCACATCTCACCAGTCAGATTGGCTAAGATGACAAAATAGGAAAATGATAAATGCTGGAGAGGATGTGGAAAAATAGTAACACTAATACATTGCTGGTGAGTTGTGAACTGATCCAACCATTTTGGAGAGCAATCTGGAACTATGCCCAAGGGCTACATATAATTTCATATCCTTTGACCCAGCAATACCACTTCTAGTGTTGCATTCCAAAGAGATGATAGAAGCAGGAGGAAGACCCATAGGTACAAAAATATTTATAGCACCTCTTTTTGTGGTGGCAAAGATTTGGAAATTAGGGGGATGCCCATCAATTGGGGAATGGCTAAAGAAGTTATGGTTTATGCATGTAATGGAATACTATTGTGCCCTAAGAAATGAGGAGCAGATGGATTTATTTACCTGGAGAGGCTTACACGAATAGATGCTTCTGAGAAGAGCAGAACCAGGAGAAATTTGCACACAGTTGCAGACACAACATATGTGTGACATCCAACTTTGATAGACTGGGCTCTTCTCAGAAATTGAGAGCTATAAGTCAACTCCAAAAGACTCATGATGGAGAGAGATATCTACATTCAGAGAAAGAACTAGAAAGAACAGAGTTTGAATGCAGATTGAAGCAAATTACCTGCTGTCTTTCTGTTTCTTGTTTGGCTTGGTTTCCTCTTTCCCATTTTTCATGGCATCCAATACAATCCTTCTTTATAACATGATTAATGTCTAATGTGAATGTATCAGTAGACCCTATACCAGATTGTATGCCACCATGGAGGGGGTGGGGGCGCAAGGGAAGGAAGGGAAGAAAATTTGAAACTGAAAGAACTGTGAAACTGAATCCTGTAAATTAAACAAAAATTTATAAAGACCAAAAAAAATTGAAAAATAAACTGAATATGGAAAAAAATACAGCAAAATATAGGTCAACAATTCAGTAAATCAACCTACTTTTTATCAATACTCTGTCAAATTATAAATGATTAATTTTGTTGTTGTTTTCACAATTAAAAACACAGGAAAAAATCTTCACCTAAAATTCCTCCTCCCTTGAAAGCCCATTGTCATCTTTGACTGCTCTCTTCCTTTAGTTCTTGTATGGAATCAAGTTCTACCAATTCTAAATCCTCTGTTTCTCTTATATGTATACACAACATTTTTTTTAATTTTTGCAATTTTTTATCTATAATGATAAAGCAGATTATGTCAAATTTTCTAGCTATATGAAACATAGAGCTTTCTAATCAGATATCTTCACTGAAGAATATTTTCTGCCTAACTTGTACACTTTTATGTACTACTAACATATCTTCCTAAAGCACATATTTGATCATGGCATAGCACTGATTAAGAGTCTAACATAATTAATTAAAATCTGCCAAAGAAAGTCCCAAACTTGACATTTCTGTTTATTAAAAAATAGCAATGATGTATGATACTCTTCTCTTGTCCCATGTATTATAATCACAATGAAATGATTTATCCTGAACCTCCTTCATTTTTTTTTACTTTATCAAATGCTTTATTAACTTCTAGTTTACATCATTCATTTTCGCAAGATTTTGAGATGTAAATTTTCTCCGCGTTTTTCCCCTACTCACAACCCCAAAATAACAATCCTAATAACAATCCCACTGGATATCCCCTCCTCCAATCTGCTCTTTCCCATAACTTCCCCCATTCCCCCTTCAATTTTCCAGTAGGGCATGATAGATCTCTATGCCCTGGTGCCTATGTATCTTATTTCCCAGTTACATATAAAATAATATTAATAATAGTATATATATTAAACATTTTATTTTAAAACTTTAAATTTCAGATTCAGTTCCTTCCTCCATTGTCATGCACCCTACTTAGGAGATAAACAATTCAATATAGGTTGTACATGTGTAGCTATGCAAAACATTTCCATAGTGGATATATTTTGAAAGACTGAATATATTTCCCTCCATCCTATCCCACCTCCCACTTGTTTCACTCTTTACTTTGATCCTATCCCTTTTCAAAAGTGACCCATTCCTTTTTGCCTTCCTGTTATTCCCATCCATTGTAACTGTTTTCCCTTGCCTCTTCTATATGACATAATTTACCCCATTCTGTCTCTCCCCGTCTCCCTCGTTATATTCCTCTCTCACCTCTTAATTTCACCTTTTTTCTCTCTTTTTTTATTTTTTAGTTTACATCATGCATTTCCACAAGATTTTGAGTTACACATTTTCTCCCCAATTTTTCTGACCCACCACCCCAAAACAGCATTCTTACTGAATATCCCCTCCGCCAATCTGCTTTCTCCAATATCTTCCCACATTCCTCCTTTGAATTTCCAGTAGGGCACGGTGGATCTTTACGCCCCAGTGTCTGTATATCTCATTTCTCAGTTACATGTAAAATATTAATAATAATAATGTGTGTGTGTGTGTATATATATATATATATATATTAAAACATTTGATTTTAAAATTTGGATTCCAGATTTTTTCCATTCCTCCCTTGTCACCCACCTTCACTGGGAAGATAAGCAATTCAATATTCAAGATAAGCAATTCAATAAGTACTTGAGTAGCTATGCAAAACATTTTCATAGTGGATATATATTATGGAAGACTGTCTATATTTTCCTCTACCCTATCTCACCCCCTACTTGTTCTATTATCTACTTTGATCCTTTCCTTTTTCAAAAGTGGGTGTTTCCAGCTTCCCCCCCCCCAGCCTGTCCTCCCTTCCCTTATGCCCCTTCTTTTCCCCTTCCACTCTACTCTTCTGTAGGGTGAGATACCCTATTTAGTGTGTATGTCACACCCTCCCTAAGCCAAATTGAATGAGAATAAGGTTTACTCATTCCTTTTTACCTTCTTGTTCTTCCCCTCCAGTGTAACAATTTTCCCTTGTCTCTTCTATATGAGATAATTTACCCTATTTTTTCTCTCCCCATCTCCTCTCATTATATTACTCTCATCTTAGTTTCACCTTTTAAGTGTCATCACTTCCTATTCAATTGGTCCTGTGCCCTTTGTCTATGTATACCTATAGAAATATATACACACACTCACATATGTATTCATATGCCCATATACCCTTCTATATAGACATATATATGTATGTATACATATTCACACATATACATACACACATATTACATTTCTATATGCATAAAGTATTTTCATACTGAGAAAAGTTTCATAAATTAAAATTATCATTTTTCCATGTAGGAATATAAGTAGTTCAGCTTTGAAAAGTTCCTTGTAATTTCTTTTTCCTGTTTACCTTCACAAGCTTCACTTTGCTTCTTTTATATGAATGTCAATTTTTCTATTCAACTCTGGTTTCACCATAAAGAATGCTTGAAAGTCCTCTATTCCACTGAATGAATATTTTGCCTGGAAAATGATACTCAGTTTTGTTGGGTAGGTGATTCTTGGTTTTAATCCAAGCTCCTTTGACCTCCAGAATATCATAATCCAAGTCCTTCAATCCCTCAGTTTACAAGCTGCCAGACCCTGAGTTGTACTGTTTATGTTTCCACAATATGGAAATTTTTTCTTACTGGCTCTTTGTAATATTTTCTCTTTTATCTGGGAATTCTAGCACCTGGCTATAATATTTCTAGCAGTTTTCTATTTGGGATCTATTTTAAGGAGGTGATTGGTGGTCTCTTTCAACTTTATTTTGCCCTCTGGGTCTAAAACATCAGGCAATTTTCCTTGAGAATTTCTTGAAGGATGATATCTATCTAGGTTCTTTGTTTTTTGATCATGGCTTTTAGGTAGTCCATGATTTTAAAATTATCTCTCCTGGATCTCTTTTACAGGTCAGTGGTTTTCCCAATGAGATATTTCACATTACCTTGTATTTTTTCATTTGTTTGGATCTGTTTAGTAGTATATTGATTTCTCATAAAGTCACTAGCTTTCATTTGCTCCAATCTAGTTCTGAAGGAATGATTCTCTTCAGTGAGCTTTTGAGATTCTTTTTCCATCTGGCAAATTTGGCTTTTTAAGGCATTCTTCTCCTCATTGCTTTTTTGAGCCTCTTTTGCCATTTAAGTTAGTCTATTTTTTTAAGATCTTATTTTCTTCAGTCAGGTTGTTGATTCTCACTTCATAATTTTCTTGCATTGTTCTCATGTTTCTTCCCATTTTTCCTCAACTTCTCTTATTTGGTTTTCAAAATCATTTTTAAGCTCCTCTATGGCCTGTTACCAGTTTATATTTTTCTTGAAGCTTTTGGTGCAGTTCTAACTTCGCTGTCTTCCTCCTGTTTCATGTTTGATCTTTTTGTCCCCAAAATAGGAGTGTAAACTTAGGTTGCTCAGTTTTCTTTGCTTCCTTTGCCTGCTCGTGTTGTTACTCAATTACTTGACTTTTGTGCTTTTTATCACAGTAGAACTCTGCTACCAGAAAATGGGAGCTTTATCCCAAGTGCTGGGTTTTCTCAGCTGCCAATGGTATTAGTTGGGTGACCTCTCTGAAGCCTCCACACAATCTGGCAAGCTGGTCACAAACCCCTGGACCTCCACCCTAGACAGCAACCCAGATCCAAGCAGGCCAAAGCAAGAGCAATTTCCCCTCAGACTGGTCACTTGGTCCCCCTACAATCTGCAGACCAGCCAACAGGTGGCAGCTGCATGGCCCCAGTGCCTCAGCAGCTTCTCGCCCCAGGGGCAAAGGCTGGATCACACTCCAAATTCCTAGGTCCCAAAATCAACACTGCACTGCCCTCTCTCTTTGTCCTTGCCATCTATGGGTTGGTAATTCTGGAAAATGTCACAGCTGCTGTTGATATGAAGTCCCTACAGTCAGAGTCTGGTGAGGCCATGCTGGGGCTAAGACCTGTGGCTCGAGCAGGGCTGGGTTCAGCTCCCAGAGCCCTGCACTGGCCACTTGCTGTTGGTCTGCCATGCTGTCCCTACCAAGAGAACTACTTCTCGGTGTCATTTTTGTTGGTTTTGTAGCTCCAAAATTTTTCAAGAGTCAATTTTTACATGAATTAGGGGAGGTGGGATCCAGAGCTGCAAGGAAATTCCATTTCTACTTCACCATTTTGACTCTGTCCCCCTTAATTTCACTGTTTAAGTATCATTTATTTCCTTTAATTTGGTCCTGTGCCCATTTCTATGTATATCTGTACATATATATATATATATACATATATACATACACATACATACACATATACATATATATATACACACTCACATATGTATTCATAAGCCCATGTACCCTTTTATATAGACACGATGTCCACACACACACACACACACACATATATATATACATACATATATATATATGTATATAAGGATTTTTATTCCCTTCAACTATTCTCATAATGAGAAAAGTTTCACAAGCTACAATTATTGTTTTTCCATGTAGGAATATAAATAATTCAACTTTTATAAGTTCCTTATGATTTCTTTTTCCCTGTTTATCTTCTCATGCTTCTCTTGCTTCTTGTATCTGAATGTCAAATTTTCTATTCAACTCTGTTTTTTTCATCAAGAATTCTTGAAAGTCCTCTATTTCATTGAATAATAAAATTTTCCCCTGAAACATGATATTCAGTTTTGCTGCATAGGTGATTTTTTGTTTTAATCACAGATCCTTTGTCCTCCGGAATATCCTATTCCAAGACCTTCAATCCCTCAGTGTAGAAGCTGCCAGATCCTGTGTTATACTGATTGTGTTTCCACAATATTGAAATTATTTCTTACAAGCTCTTTGTAATATTTTCTCCATGATCTGGGAACTCTGGAGCCTGGATATAATATTTCTAGGAGTTGTCTTTTTGGGATCTTTTTTAAGGAGGTGATCGGTGGTCTCTTTCAACTTTTATTCTGCCTTCTGGTTCTACAACATCAGGACAATTTTCCTTGAGAATTTCTTGAAGGATGATTTCTAAGTTATTTTTTTTGATCATGGCTTTCAGGTAGTCCAATAACTTTTAAATTATCTCTCATGGATCTTTTTTCCAGGTCAGTCATTTTCCCAATGAGATATTTCACATAGCCTTCTATTTGTTCATTTGTTTAGGTCTGTTTAATAGTATCTTGATTTCTCATAAAGTCATTAACTTCCATTTGCTTCAATCTAATTCTGAATGAATGATTCTCTTCAGTGAGTTTTTGAGATTCTTTTTCCAGCTTGCAAATTTGGCTTTTTAAGGCATTCTTCTCCTCATTGCCTTTTTTGAGCCTCTTTTGCCATTAGAGTTAGTCTATTTTTTAAGATGTTATTTTCTTCAGTCAATTTGTTGGCTCTCATTTCATAATTTTCTTGCATCATTCTCTTTTCTCTTCCCATTTTTTCCTCAGTTTCTCTTATTTGATTTCCAAAATCCTTCTTAAGATCCTCTATGGCCTGTAACCAGTTCATATTTTTCTTGGAAGCTTTTGGTGCAGGAGTTCTGACTTTATTGTCTTCTTCCTGTTCCATGCTTTGATCCTTTTTTGTCTCCAAAATAGGAGTGCAAAGTTGAATTGCTCTGCTTGTTTTTGTTTCCTTTGCTTACTCATTTTGCAACTCAATTACTTGACTTTTGAGCTTTTTGCCACGTTAGGAATTTGCTACCAGACATGGGAGCTTTGTCCTAATCACTGGGGTCTTCTCACATGCTGGAACTGTTATTTGGGTCCCCTCTCTTAGCCTTCAAATGCTTTGGCAAACTGGAAATGTACCCCAAGACCTCCACCCTAAAGAGCAATCCAGATCCAAACAGTTTAAAGCAAGCATGATTACCCCTCAGACTATTTGCTTGTTCCCCCTACAATCTGCTAGCCAGAAGCTGTAGCTCCCATGTGGTGGCAGCTGCATAGTTGTGGTACCTCAGGTGCTTCTCCTTCTAGAGGGTAAATGCTGGACTGTACTCCCTGACTACTGGATCCAAAAGTCCACACTGCACTGACCTCTCATTTTGTCCTTAGCATCTATGTGTTGATAATTATGGAAACCACCACAGCCACTGGTGATCTGAATTCCCTCCAGCAAGTGGCTGGCCAGGTTGCCCTGAGGCTAAGTACTTGGGCTTTGCAGGGTTGGGCTTGGCAGGGTTGGTCTCAGCTCCCACAGTGCTGCTTTGGCCCCTTCCTACTAGCCTGCTGGACTGTCTTCTGTTGGAGGTTAGCTTCTTTCTGTCATTTTGTGGGTTCTGTAGCTCCAAAGTTTGTCTAGAGTTGTTTTTTTACATGAATTGGAGAAGGTGGAAGCCAGAGACACATGGAAGTCCTATTTCTACTCTACCATCTTGACCCCACCCACAGTCAAACTTCTGATGAACCTCCTTCATTCATGTACTTTTTTAATGGAAGGAAGAAAGAGAAAATGTGGTTATCACAATCATTGAAGAAATGAAATGAATACACACTACTTTGTTCTTTTATATAAAAACAAAATTGAAAAATAAATTTGTGGATTCTTGCATGTATAACATCAAATAATCAAATAAAACAAGATAAAATAGAGAAGATAAGAAACCTGATATTAGGAAGAGCATTGGAGGAATATATAAGTGAACTAACCCCTACCTTCCTAAACAAATCTAGTGCCAACTGAATTTACAAGTAAATTATTTCAAAATTTAGATGATAGATAACTATTTTGTTTCACAAACTATCTGCAAAAAATATAGAAAGAAGACTCCCTTATGCAAACTCTTACCTCAAGTCTAATATAGTCCTGATATCTCAATCAGAAAGGAAAAAAAAATTGAAATTTGTAAAGGGAAGATATTTCTATTTTCCCACCATCAATTGTTATTTAACTCATTTAATTTTTTTCTGATTGTAAACAAATATCATCAATGAATAGTCACACTTAAAAAATATTAAATGAAATTTTATCAAAAATGTCTTCAGTTACATAAACAAAATTCACTGTGATTAACTAGATTTATACCAGGCAAATTAGAGTAATGCAGGTTTATAAAAAGAGAGATAAAATAAATGAAAATAATAATACAATTTTAAATCACATATTACACCAAAAGCTTAAAAATTATTCAATAAAACATAACAATCTTTTATTTTTGCTTTTTTGGAAGACAATTGGGGTTGACTTTCCCAAGGTCACATGGCTAGTTTTTGTGTTAAGTGTCTGAGGCCAGATCCAAACTCAGGTCCTCCTGACTCCAGGGTCAGCACTCTACTCACTGCACCACCTAGCCATGCCAACATAATAATCTTTAATGTAAAATGTTTTTAAAGCATTCTTTATTAATATGAGAATAGCAGAGTACTGTGAGAAGAATACTTGACTTGGAGAGATACTCAATATTGATGGATGGTTCAAAACATGATATCAAAATAGTAACGAACATATTTATTAAAATATCAAGAAATCATCAAATTTGATGTAGTTAAGATATATTGTTACTTTACCACATGCCAAGACCATTTAAGATGGAGGCACCCCTGGGGGAGATACTAGGAGATGCTAGGATACTCAGTGGGAGATATATATTTTTTTCTTGAAGACGATAAATTATTTTGGCCTATTAAACCAACCTACCTCAATAGTGAGCTCCTAGATGACAAGTAGTGTCTTGTGCCTCTTTTTACATCCCACACATTTTTTATAGCATCTGGTATACATTAGGTGCTGATAAATGCTCATTTAAAATTTATTAATAAAGTACTCACTACCATGTGGGCAAGAAGAAGTCTGTTTTCCATGGGTTTGATACTCAAAATGAGCTTTATCCTTTTTTCTTTCTGGTGACATCCAGGACTTAATATGTTAGTCATTCATAGCATGGGGAAGGAAGGGCTTTTTGCCCTCCATTTAGACCCAGTGTCCCTGAGAAAAAGGCACATATTTTTTTGTTCTTCTTTTGTTTGTTCTTTTCAAATTAAGTTTTAGAGAGGGTAGTCTCTACACCCCAGAAAGTGATCATGGCCATCTTAGAGCCAGGATTAAAGACCAGATGTTGCAACCAACCTAGCAGGGAAACCCTGAGAAGTCAATGTTGCTGGAGGCAAATTCAATGAAGGCTTTGGACTTGCAATTTAATGAGATCAATATTATATAGGAACATAGTTAAGCTGTGAACATAATCACCCTCCCTGCCTCAGAGACAGAAAGAGTGTAGGAAGAATTATGCCCACAAGGTGCATCAAAGGACAGCTATATATTCATTTTTTCTGTACCTTTGAAGTAAATATTTATATAATTTGTAAAATGTAACTATGGTTCTAAAGGCCCCTGAAATTATGAAAATACAAGTGGTGGGTCTTAAACAAATGGTAGAGATTAACTGTAACCCAACCATTTTAAGGGAAAAGTGAAATGAAGAAAATCTGGCCTTCAGGTATTGGAAACCAAAGCAAGTACTACTACAAACATAATTAAAAGGAAAAATGAAATAAAGTGTGAGATAAAAGAGTGAAATCTAAAATACAAACGGAATTTTTTTAAATCCAAATTATACTGCTCATCTTTGATAGAAAAATGTGCAAGCTTTTGAGGAGGGAGAGAGGGAGAGAGGGAAGGAAAAAGGAAGGAAGGAAGGAACAGAAAGAATGAGGCATAGCTCAGAGGGCAGAGTGAAGGCAGGAACTCACCTGAGCTCCCCTAAAATCCTCCAAATACCTTTAAAAATGACTTAAAACAAATTCTAGGGCACTAGAACATGCAAAAAGATGGAGTGAAACAAATTTCCAGGCCATGACCACTTGTAAGGCTGGCAGGAAAGGTCAGTAGCATGAGGGTGAGGGAAGTGCACAGTCAAGCACAGACCAGGCCTCAGAAAACCTGTTGTTAGGTGTCCAGAAACCTGAATCACTGGCAGCAGTATCAGTCTCCAGACCTCTCAGGCTGCAGACACCAAAGACAAGTTAGAAGGTGAGCAAGAAAGGTCTGTCACACTTGAGTGAGAGTGGAGCAAAGTTTGACACATGGCAGACCAGCACAGTCCAGCACAAGTCATATCATTAAAATCTGGGTGCCAGAAAACGAGGATCATGGCTTGTGAGTGACTGGATAAATAGTTGTAGCAACAGCAGCTACTTCCAGAGCTCTCTGATCTTAAAGGAGTTGAACAATTGGTCAGAAGGAGATTATAGGTGGCCTTTTGCTGGCATTGAGGAACAGTTCAGTTGCTCTGCTCAAACTTGGATCTGGGTTGCAGTCCAGGGTGACATTCCCAGAGTAGAGCTTGTGATGACAGTCAGAAGCAAAGCACCTTTTAGAAGGGGCAGGGGGAAAGAAGAGGGAAGATAGAACAAACAGGGGAATGGGGGACAGGATGGAGAAAATACAGTTAGCAATAGTAACTATGAAAAAAATTGAAGCAAGTTTCTCTGATAAAGACCTCATTCCTCAAAAATATAGAGAACTGGGTCAAATTTATAAAAAGCAAAAGCTATTCCCCAACTGATAAATGATCAAAGATATGATCAGTTTTCAGGTGATATATCTATAATCATATTAAAATAAAAATACTCTTACTCTCTACTGATCAGAGAAATGAAAATTAAAAGACTTCTAAGACATTACCTCACACCTATTAGATTGGTTAATAGGGCAGAAAAAGCAAATGACAATTTGGAGAGGATGTGGGAAAAATGAGATTAATGTACTGTTTGTGGAGTTGTAAGCTGATTCACCCAATCTGTAGAGCAATTTCTATCTATGCACAAAGGGCTATAAAACCATGCATACCTTTTGACCTAGCAATACCACTACTAGATTTGTACCCCAAAAGATATTTTAAAAAAAGGAAAAGGATCTACACATTGAAAAAACATTTATGGCAGCTCATTTCTCAGGAAAAAATTAGAAACTGAGGGGGTAGCCATCAATTGAGGAAAGGTTGAACAAGTTCTGGTACGTGATTATGATCAAATACTATTATATTTTTAGAAATGATGAGTAGAATACTCAGAAAAACTTGGAAAAACATGAAAAGGGAAATGTACTGTGTACAAAGTAACAATACTGTAAGATCAGCTATGAATTACTTAGCTATTTTCAGCAACACAATGTTCCAAGACAATCCTGACGAATTTATGATGAAAAATATTATCCATCTCCATAGAAAGAACTGATGGTTTCTGATTGCATATTGAAGCATAATTTTTTTATCTTTCCTTATTTTTCCTGAGTTTTTTTGCTTATGTTTTCTTTCACGATATAACTATTATGAATGGGTTTTGCATAACTACATATGTATAACCTATATTGAACTCTTTACTTTCTCAATGAGGGGAGGTGGGGATGAAGCAAGGGAGAGAATTGGAAATCAAACTTTAGACAAAATACAACACACATTTTCATTAATAACACTTCAGGCATAGGAATATATGGGGTTGTTGTTTTTTAAGGATAAGTAATACCTATATAAAACTATGGACAAGCTTTACTGGTAATGGGAAAACCTTCCTTATAAGAACAGAGATGAAGAAAAGGTGCCCATTATCACCATTATTGTTCAGTATTTCACTAGAAATCCTACCTATATCAATAAGAGAAGAAAAATGAATTGAAGGTATTAAAATAAGCAATGGGGAAATATAACCATGATGCTTTGTAGATAATATGATGGTATAATTAGAAAATCCTGGAAAATCAACAAAAAAACTTGAAATAATTAACAACTTCAGCAAAGTTGCAGCATATAAAATAGACCCATATAAGTCATTTTCATTTCTATATATTATCAACAAATTCCAGCAGCAAGATATAGAAAGAGAAATTCCATTTAAAACACCTGTAGTCAACATAAAATACTTGGGAGTAGACCTGCCAATAAAGACCCAGGAACTAGATCAATACAATTACAAAACACTTCATACGAATAAAGTCAGATCTGAATAACCAGAAAAATATTAATTTCTCATGGGCAGGCTGTATCAATATAATAAAAATGGCAATTCTATCTAACTAAATTTACTTATTCAGTACCATGTCCCTCAAACTACCAAAAATATTTTATAAAGCTAGAAAAAATAATAAAATTCATCTGAGAGAAAAAGAGAACAAAAAAACTATCAAGGATATAAAATAAGAAATAAAAGTGAAAGAAGGTAATCTAGTAGTACCAGATCCCAAAATATATTACAAAGTGATAATCCTCATAATAGTCCAGTACAGACTAAGAAACAGAGCAGTGCATCCGTGAATAGATTGGATACAAAATAAACAATAGTAAAACACCATAGTAATCTGGTGTTTCATAAACTCAAAGTTCCACACTTTGGGGACAAAAACTCATGAAGTAACAAAAACTGTTGGGAAAATTAGAAAACACTTTGGATAAAACTATGTATTGATCAACATCTCACATCATATTCTAAGATAAGGTCAAAATGGGTGTATGATTTAGGTATAAAGGTTGATATGGTAAACAAATAAAGGAGGTGACAAATATTTTACCTGTCAGATTTTTGGATGAAAGAAGAGATACAGGGCATTATGGCATGTAAAATGGATTATTTGGATACCATTGAATTTTAAAAGTTTTTGCACAAAAACACCCAATGCAGTGAAGATTAGAAAGAAAACAGGGAACAAGGTTCACCCTCAAGCCTGGTCATCCTTTTTAGGTTAGATATTTGTTCATGCAAAGAAGCACAAAGCCAGAATAGGTAGTCAGGGGCCCAAAAGATTGTTTAGTTGAATTCTGTGCTGAAGCTGCTACATGGTCATTATGATAATAGAGGTCTCATAGTTATCTGATGCCCCCTGGAAGATAAAAAGAAATGAACAAGACAAAAGCTATTTCTTCTTTACAGCCAGTGTAGTCCCTTAAGTCCCCTGAAACTTTCATAAAGCAAATGGTTGAATTTCACATAGTATTTGCCACATTATGTCAAAACTCCATATGCTTATATCATGTGGGCTGAAAAATTAATCAAAATGCTAAGTTATATGAACCATCTCAGTTTTAAGAATTTTCCAGGGATGTTTTGAATACATACTCCAAAGGCTGATCTCATAGTTCAACTTGATGTCCACCTATTTAGAAATGCAGTGGACCTTTCAAAACTTAACTACTATTTTTACATAGAGGGAGACTATACATAGAGATCAATATATTTCTCCAAGTGACAAAAGTATGGCTAGAATCCTGATGATTATAATCCTCCAGAGCTCTTTATTTTTTGTTCTAAGTGTCCTACACTCTCCCTTCTTTCTCTATCTTCTCAGACATATTACTATGGATCTAAATACAAAATGAGATGATATACTGAGATATTAACTTTATTTGGCTGCTGCTGCTTATATAACAAAAGCTGGACAAGAAACCCTTTAAGTTACATACCAGTTCTAGAATTTGATAGTCAATGATTGTAAATCCACGCACAAGCAGCTTTCCAGAGGACTGCTGCTATGAACAGCTTTCAAGATTCTGATTACATAGTATAGTGAACACTCTATTTATTCAATAAGCAATCAGAGCAAAACAGTCACAGAAAATCAAAGTACAGCATTCACAATGTTACAACTTATCACAGAATATCAAAGCACAGCATTCACAATGACATAATAACTCAACAACTTATCACTAAAGTAGCCACATAATTTTCACCAAAGTGGTCACATAGTTTTGAACAAAGTACAATCATTTAGTCAATCAATCACTTAGTAACTCAATCATAAAAAAATAAAAAGTCAAAGTCCTCCACACATGGGGTACACTATGTTACAAATCAGTCACTATTCAGTCATCAGTCACTACTCAGTACCCTCTTAAGGGGTAGTGGGAAATACACAAGCCATCCACACCTGGGTCACTAGTAAATTACAATTTTATGACTACTCAATACCCACAGAAAAGTCTTTTCATCTTGACTTGGGGCAAGCTTTCAGCTTCCATGGCTCCTCTTCCATGATCCCAACTTCCACCAGAATATAAACAATTGCCACCTAAGTTCAAAGGCAGACAACTCCTAGCTCTTTGCCCAGATCTCCATGCAGTTCCTGCTCCACATTGGAACTCAGAGTGTCTAGATCATCTCAAATTCTTCACAGTCTCTGTTCTGGGCAGACAAGTCTTAACAAAGCCACAAGAACATATATACACCTTCACAAAGCCACAACAATATTTGTACAGAATACTGACACCACAGTCATGCCTTCTCAGTCTTAGGCAGCTCCAGCTGGCCCTTGGAAATCCTCAGCAGCTCCATCTGGCCCTAATAAGTCTTCAGCAGCTTCATTCTCAAAATCAAAATCATTTTTTCCCATTCTCAAAATCAAAATTATATTCTCCACAGAAGTTCCAGCCCAGCAGCAGCAGCCCAGCCTCAGGTGCTCATCCCAAAAAATTCTCACTTTTCCAGATGGGGTTTTTCCTTATATACAGTATTGCTCCTCCCTATTCAGCCCCTTCCTGTTACATCAGCAACAACAGGGGTTTATACCTTCTGTTTCTTTAAGAAGGCTTCATTTGAAACTAGGTGCTAAGTACCTGTCAGCTTAGCAATACAAAAAAACTTCAAATTTCATTACCATCACAATGATGAATGAATGCTTGATTTCATGAATGAAAAAAAAATTAAAAATTATAATTTTGTTATAAAGGAATGGACTAAAGGATAAGAATATCATATATGTGGCCAGAGGTGGTGACTGCTTCAGCTATATTTACTTAAATGTATTTTTTTTCCCTCTCTTAGAAAGAAAGGTTTAGTTCTATGGAAGGAAGATGATTTTATATCCAGAAAAAAACTAAGATGTATGAGCTAAAATCACAATTTTAACTTTTTTTACATAAAGTTTTAATATAATAAATAAAAACTAATACTAGGAGTATGAAAAACAAATTCATCACTACATAATTTCTTCTTAACAAAAAAACCTAGTCCAGCAACAATAGGCACTCTAGGCAAGGAAAATATTTTATAAAAAAAATAGCAAAATCAATTGGAAATTAAAAGAAATGAAAATTTCACTTTCTCATTAAAGCCACATTCCTTAATGAATTATAATAAAATCACTTTTTCCTTCATAGATCCTTTTACTACAGGGTCATTAGAATCCTAAAAGAGAGGTAAAGATGTTTATAGCTCAGCAGTTGAACTGATTTCTAGGAAGACTAGAAATGGCAGCCATTACTTCTATATACTCTGATCACCAAAAAGACAGTTTATCATGTGCTTTTGAATTACTATGGTCTTGTATGGAAGAAGGCAAACAAAAGTTAAGAAAATATGGTGATGTGGGTTGTTGATTAAAATAAAGACATGATCTATACATGTGTTTACAATTTGGAAAACTTGCACAAAAACTAAGTTGTCTATCACTAATGTAAATAGGGTCATCAGTAGATAGTGTTAATTATTTGAGTTTACTCAGGATCATAGTTATAGAGCTGAAAGGAATCTTCAGGAACCTTCAGCTGAAAGGTCCAGGAACTTTAATTCAAATACCCAGTGACACACAGAGAGCAGCATCAGAGACATATTTTGAATTAAAATACATTCATAAACAGTCTTCTTTTCATTTTGCTACTTGAAAAAAGCAATAGAAAAACCCCAGTGGAAGAGGAAGTGTGGTTTAATGTTAAGGGGGATGTACTATAAGATAGAATAGTAAGCAGTTAGTAGGATGGCTGGATCAATGTGTTTTATTTTCTCTGTTTTTCTAGTGTGTTCACTGACATTTAAAGACTCCATCATTCTTGAATTAGCAGAGAAAATATTTGAATATATCATGCAGTTAAGAAGAATAATTCATTGAAATAGGAAGCTCTTTCCCTAGATATTTCATATATTATATATTAGGTTACCTTTCCATAATACAGTCTTCTCTCTCTCTCTCTCTCTCTCTCTCTCTCTCTCTCTCTCTCTCTCTCTCTCTCTCTCTCTCTCTCTCTCTCTCTCTCTCTCTTTCCCCCTCTATTTCTCTGTCCCCCATTCCCTCCCCCCTTTTCTCTCATCTTTGAAGTTTATTATAGACCTATATAATATGATTATATATGCCGTATCATAATTTTATCATCTACCTGATTTCAGAGAATAATCCAAATATTGGACTTTTTTCATCTCAAAAGATGGCAGTAGTTGGACAAAGGATGGAATTTCTAGAGAAGTATATGGCAGATGCAGATATGTTTTGCCCCTTGGGCCTGAAATGAGAGTATGTGGAACTTGAAACTCCTGGATAAAGGGAGAGATATTTTAATTTCCTAGTCAGTGAAATGTCAGTGAAATAACAGAATTTATCTTTTCAGCCAAGGATGATTTTTAAGTAGCAACAATTATGGGGATTGCCCCAAGAGTAAGCCCAAATTCTAGCATTAAGAAATCTGATACTTTATAGCGGAGAGAGTAATTGAAGTCACATGACTCAGGGAAAGAAGAGTATCACTTTTTATTTTTAAAAATCCTCAGTAATTATCTCCATCCAGAGAAAGAATTTGGGAATGTGAATACAGGTGGAAGCATACTTTAAAAAAAAAAGAAAGAAAAAATCTTTAGCAAGAGATAAAACAATGTTCAAGTTCAATTTGGGGATATAATCCCTGTTTTTTCACCCTGAGAAAGCATTTTAGTTCAGCGTAAGAAAGCATGAAACATATTAGAATTATAGAATTTTAGGGTATCTTAAAGTTGCAATGATTATCAAATTTTAGAGTGTGAATTGGACTTACAGATTTATTCAAATCCTATATTTTCATAGATGAGGACACCAATACCTAAAATTGTGAGATTATTTGAACAAGGCACACAAAAATAAAAGCTAGAAGCATCAGAATATGAATACATGTCTTTCCATGTCAAAATCTGATGCTCTTTCTCTTTTTCAGGTACCACCTCCACTCCTACAAGGAAATTCTCTGTTATCCTTCTCCCAGCACAGGTGCACTTTGCCTCAGTATAGAACGGAATAAACAATGTTATTTACTAATTGCTTTCCGAATCAGTAGATATGACTAAGTTACAGGTCTAAAAATTTAATTTGAACTTCATATACAGTCTGTCTTACATATCAACTTTAAATATATTTTGAGATGGGTAGACCAATTAATGTTACTTTTTTATCTTTTGAGTTAAAATCATTTAACTTCAGAATGCAAATGTATTAAAATTTAATGCAAATTAATAGCTGGAGCCATGTGTTCTGGGACTCTTTATTATTATCTGGGCAGTATAACTGAGAAAACCTTAGTTTCTATGAAATCTATGAAGATTTTCAAGACCTTCTGCCAATCTTGTGATTTTTTGTCTCCCATCTCACATAGACAGAGATTGACCTATACTCATAGTAACTTTTACTTATTTCCAATTACAATAATTTCCAACTATCAATACCTAAATTCTTCATTTTTCTAACTCTAGACTTCTAAGATCCTGTAGACCAGAAATAGGAAATAAAGAAAGGTTAACATGACACACAGAAAAAGGAAAAATGGGAAAATGGCTCAAAATATAGGGGTAAGATCATAATAGCACAGGGTCACTAAGACACACACACACACAAAAAAAAAAATCAGGCAACAGCCCTAATGTACTAACATAATTTTGAGATTCATCAATGAAAAATATTGGATTACATGAGCCATATTTCTTAACTCCCCCCCCCAACAAACCTCCTAAGTTATAGAATAGAAGTAGGGTATTGTCAAATTGAAATCACCTGAGGATAAAATAGATTTCAGGTTATGAGATAGGGCTTATGCTCCTTTGCATCACCTTTTACCAAACATTGTACCTCTAAAATGTTCAATACACAATTGAATAAAGGTATGAAGGGGGCACTAACAAGAAGTCTTTTGTTTGATAACATATAGAAGAGAGCAATCAGGATGATGACAGACATGGAGACTAAGATCTATGAGTATTGGTTAAAGCGTTTAGTTTATTAAACCTAGAAATAAATTTGGTTGAGATTTGGGGGTGAAAGGGTGGATAATGGTTGCCCATAGAAGAGGATTTAGAAAATCTTTATCACACAAGAAAAAAAAAAGAGGAATAAAGGGTAGATGCAAATCTGGGTGTCATGATTCCTTTCGAAATATTTACATTTTACAGAGGTGGAACTTAACCCTTAAAATAGGATGACTTTTAATCTAAATCTTTTTCTTTACATTCTCATTCACTTTTGTTATTATGTTTTCATAAATTTACCTCTGTTTTGGTCCTGCTATTTTACGCCCCATCATTTCATAAAAGTCAATATTTCCATATATTTCTCATAATGATCGACCCAAATTACATTATAGTATTTCATTTTTCATGAATAATCATTTATCCCTACATTCCTACATTTTTGCACATTCAAATTGCCTACAAAAAAACAAAAATTTTTATGGAGCAATACATATGTAAATATACGTGCATGCATGTATGTATATATACACATGTAAGCATATACACATAAACACACATCAAACGTGTATGTTTAAAAATATATATTATATATGTCTAAATCTCTTTCCATCTTTTTTCTTTCCCTCTTTCCTAACTTCTTTCCCCTTCCTTGCTTCCTTTCTTCTACCTTTCCATACTTCTTTCCTTCCTTCCTTTCTTAGCTTTTTCTTCTTACTTCCTTTGTTCCTTCCTTGTTTCATTCTATTTCGCTTACTGGATATCTATATAGCACCAAATATTTTAATACAAAGTTATTTAGAGTGGGGGTAGAGAAAAACAGGGGCAATGAGAAAAATTTCCTTTGAAAAATGGTTTCTGAGCTTCATTGTAAAGAAAAAAAAGAATTGTGTGAGACAGGGGTAAATAAGAAATGTGTTATAGGCTTAGGGGATGGACTGTGCAAGAAGATGAGTTTGGGCCTATCTCAGTGTGGGGGAAGAGAGGTAATGTCTGATGAATTTGGAAAGAAAAGTTTTGGCCATATTATGTAGTAATTTAAAAACTAAACTGAGAAGTTTTTCAAATTCTAAACTCCCCTCTGGAAACTCTGTAATTCAACTTTGGAGTAATACTTATTGTTTCTTGTTCAAGACACTAAATCAGGAGTATGCCGGTAAAAGTTTATTAACAGGTTGTCAATTTTAAAAAGTGCTTATGATACATTTTAATTTGATAATTATTGATATTTGCTCCAACATTTTCTTATTTTTTGAAATAAAAAATAAATAAAGCCTGATTTACAAAATTTGCTGTTTTCTGAGTTATAAATGATCAAAACAAAAAACTAACAATCCACTGTTATGAGCCAGTAGGTACTAACTATAACAAATCCTTCCTATACCTCCAAACTATGCCTTTTTCTTACTGTCTCCCATTCCTGTAATGTTATTTGCCTCTTCCCCTTAGTTTTCTTGATTTCTTTCAAGAACCAATTCAAATTTTATCTTCTTCAAAAGGATTTTTATGTTCTCTGCTGTAATAGTACTATAATTTGATTCCTTTGTATTGGAAAAGCTAACAAGTATTTAGCACCTAGTTTTAAATTAATTAGATCAAGCCTCTGTTAAGAAACAAAAGTTATGGATGCCTGTTCCTGATGTAACAGGAAAGGGTGGAACAGGGAGGAGTTAATAGGTATATAAGGAGAAGCCCTAGATGGAATTGCAGATCTTCTTGGAGCCAGGTTCTGGAGTCTTAGGAATAGAGGCCCAGACAGGAGAGAATTATTTTTATTTTGAGAACTGGGATGAAGTGATTTTGATTCTGGGAATCAAGTGAAACTTCTGCTGAAGACTTCTGAGGGCCAGCTGGGACTGCTGAGAAGCTGCTAAGGAATTGCCAGAGGAAGCATGACTGTGGTGTCAGAACTTTGTCTGTTTGTGGCTTTGTTAAGCCTTGGCTTCCCAGGAAAAGAGACTGTGAAGAATTTAAGATGGATTGGACACTGTGAGCTCTAATGTGAAACAGGAACTGCATGAAGAGCTGGACAAGGAGCTGGAGCTTTCTGCATTTGAACTCAGGTGGCAGTTGGTTAGATTCTGGTTTAAGCTGGGACCATGGAAGAGGAGCCATAGAGACTGAGAGCCTGCCCTGAGTCAAGATGAAAAGACCTCTCTGTGGGTACTAAAAAGTGATGAAATTGTAAATTACTAGTTACCTAGGGGTGGAAGGCTTGTGTATTTCCCACTACCCCTTAAAAGGGTACTCAGTAGTGACTGATGACTGAACAGGGACTGATTTGTAACTTAGTGTACCCCATGTGTGGAGGACTTTGACTTTTTATACTTTATGATTGAATGATTTAATTACTAAGTGATTGATTGACTAAATGATTGTACTTTGTTCCAAACTATGTGACCACTTTGGTGAAAACTATGTGGCCATTTTAGTGATAAGTTGTTGAGTGTTACAGGAATGTAAATGTTCAAGATCTTCCCTGCCCCTAGGTTAAGTGCACCTGGAGCCTGTGGTGGGAGACTTGTTTTTCAGGAAAGCCCACACCTTGGTGCTTTGTGATTAGTCAGTGAGTCCAAAAGGTTTGTTACATTCTCTGATGCAGGAGAAGGCTATATAAGCCCTGATGGGAGGCTTTGCTTTGGGGCTCACTTTGAGAAGTGTTGTGTGATTTGACCAGATGAGACCCTGGGCAGCCAATGAGAGCCCCCCAAATTTGAAAACCCAGATGTTGATGCTTCCCTCTCTGGTTACTGTGATTTGGTATGGATGTAATGGATGGACAGTTTGGAAGCCTGTCTGTTTGATTTGTTTCTCTGCCTTGTAACTTCTGTCTGTATACTCTGAAGTTCGGGGTACTGACCTTTTCCCCCTGTCCTAGGTAAATGATATGTTTGATTGATTAAAGTAAGCTCTTTAACCCATTTTGACTTGTTTTCATCTAGAAAAGCAGATCTAAGAACCTATGTTGGCAGCCACCCTGGGGATGCTGGGGTCCTTGCTACTACATTGAGTTATGTCATTGTGAATGCTATATTTTGATTTTCTATGAATGTTTTCCTCTGATTTGTTACTGAATAGAGTGTTCACTATACTATGTAATCAGAACCTTGAAAGTTGTTCACAGTACCAGTCCTCTGGAAAGCTGTTTATGCATGGCTTTACATCTTTGTCTTCCATCATAATCTTCCATAAATTCTGATATATCTTCATGGGCCTCATTATGACAGTTATTTACACTGTGTAAATAAGCTTTGTGCAAAGCAAGTGAGGAATTATGTTTCCAAAATATTAATACCATCCCATCTTTACTGGAGTGATAACAGAATATAAGTCAGAGGTGACTGGCCCTAATCAGAGCTTCCACCCCACAGAATCAGTCTTCTGATCAAGTAAATAGTCAGAAACTTGCATGCATGCTTAATGAGTTATTTGATATTATCCAACACACCCCCAGGTGTGTTGCTAATTTAAATGTACATCTGATGTATGACAAAGAAGGGGGAACATACGAAGTAGAAGAATATGGAAGAGGCAATTTAGGAAGCTGCATCCTACCAATGAGGAACAAAAGGGGAAATTTGAATTGGGAACAAGAAATAAATAGTCTAACATTAGTCTTAGCAAGTATGCTTCTTTAGTGAGTTACCCATTCACAAGGAATGTAAAATAAATGTAAAGTAAAGTAATAATTTTCCTAGCTTCACAATCAGTATTGTTCTTTCTAGAGTGAGCATGCTTCTCACAGCTGTATGAATCCCTTGAAATCCTGTATATTTATTTTTCAGTTTCTTTGTTTCTTTGTTATATGTTCATTCTCAAATAGGACAGTGACATCAGGAAGGTGATGCCATAACATGCAAATGATTTAGATTTAAATAAGGCTGTGCAAAATCACTAGCCTCACTTTGTCCTCCAGAAGCTCTGGTCCAGTAGCAAGATACTGTTCAGCATGACTAAAGAGGACCCAGGATGCAGTGAGAGACCTTGGCCTTTTAAAAGGAAGGTCTTTCCCAGGTCTCATTTTGACTGAGGCAATGCCTATTCACTGATTAAGGCTAGATAAGAAGTGAAGCAAAGAATAGCCTTTTTTACCTAGTCAACAAACAAACAAAACAACCTGGGCCTGAAAAACCCTCAGGATTTGTGGCCAAAATAGATACAATTGTTATTTACATTCACTCTGATACACCAGGGTCAAAACAATGACCAATAAGTGGGACTTGGGCTAAGAACTATTGTTGACTAATCAATAAGAGCTAGAATGAATTGTGCTTGGTGCTTAAGAAGGAAATCTAGGTGATATCTTGGGAGGTTTCAGAGATCAAAATTTACATTCCCTTGGGAGGAATGATTAGAATATAGTGGATATTTAAAACCCTACTTCTCTGTCTTTGTTTTTTGAAAGATTATATAAAAGAGAATAATCAGAAAGGTCACAGAAATGGAGACTATGCTATATTAGTATTAATTCAAGCAGCTCAGCTTGTTAAGCCTGGAAAAAAAAAAAAGAAAATTTCATTGGGATCTAGGTTTTAAAGGGGTGGATAACAGATTTGCACTCATGTGAGGCTACTTAATTTAACTTGCCTTCATAGCTTATAGTTTGTCTAGCTTCTTTCTACATTTGTTTATTAGAAGCGAGATTCCATACTTAAGCCACCATATACCAGGGTTCTACTTTATCTATGCTCTGTGGATTCTGTCATTCTATATGTATCCTGCACATTCAGAAACCTTCTGGGATTTTTGCTTATGTTTTATGCTTTTCCCCCCTGCAAAATGGTTTGCCAGCTTTTAAAACAGCATTTATTTTTCAGGGAGAATTGTGTCCCTTAACAATTTTTTCTCTCCTTTCTTCCATTTATTTTCCCTTAAACATAGTTAATGTACTCTTTCAAAATTTTTACCATTTCCCCTCATCTATTAAATTTATTTCTGCTTCTGTATTTAGTTCTTAATCTCTCAACTTTTTTTAAAATATATTTTTTAAGTTTTTTTGCTTCAATGTTCTTATTTATTCATTTTTAATTTTCAACATTAATTTCCATAAGATTTTGAGTTACCAATTTTGTCCCCATCTCTCCCCCACCACCCACCCCAAGATAGTGAGTCTACTGAATACCCCTACCCCCAATCTTTTCTCTCTTATATACCACCCTATGACCCTCCCCCAAATTTCTCATAGGGCAAGATGGATTTCTATACCCCACTGTCTGTATATTTTATTTCCTGGATGCATGTAAAAAAACCAAATTTTTAACATTTGTTTTGAAAACTTTGAGCTCCGGCTACTTCCCTTCTTCCCTCCTCAACCACCTCCACTAGGAAGACAAGTAATTCAATACAGGCTGTACATGTGGTTACGTTTCCATAGTAGTTATGTTGTGAAAGACTAACTGTATTTTCCTCCATACTAACTTCCCTCCCACTTATTCAATTTTCTCCTTTGACTTGGTCCCTTTTCAAAAGTGTTTGCTTCTAACTACCCTCTCCCCCAATCTGCCCTCCTTTCCATCATCCCCCCTGTTATTCCCCTTCCTCCCTACTTTCTTGTAGGGTAAGATAACCAATTGGTTGTGTATTTTATTCTCTCATCAAGCCAAATTCAATGAGAGTAAGATTGCCTTTCAACTTCCTGCTCTTCCCCTCCATTGTAACAGTTTTCTATTGCCTCTTTTATAAGAGATATTTACCTTATTCTCTCTCCCTTTCTCCTTCTCCCAATACATTCTTGTCTCACCTCTTAATACAATTTTTTAGATATCATACTTTCATATTGAAATCATCTTGTGCCCTCTGTCTATGTATGCATGCACACACACATACACACGCACATATGTGTGTGCAGATTCACCCTCCTATAACTACATGTATGTGTGTATCCATATATATACATATACATATACATATATATTCTCTTACTCTATCCTCATACTGAGAAAAGGCTCATGAGCTACAATTGTCATTCCATGTAGGAATATAAATCGTTCAAATTTAATAACTTTCAATTTTCCTTATGATTTATTTTTCCTTCTCATGCTTCTCTTGCTTCTTGTATTTTAAAGCCCAATTTTCAGTTCAGCTCTGTTTTTTTTTCATTAAGAATGCTTGAAAGTACTCTATTTCATTGAATGTCCATATTTCCCCCTGAAGTATTATACTCTGTTTGGTTGGGTGGGTGATTCTTGTTTTTAATCCTAGTTCCTTTAATCTCTGCAAATATCATCTTCCAAGACTTTCAATCCCTTAATGTAGAAGCTGCTAGATTTTGTGTCATCCTGATTATGTTTCCACAATACTCAAATTATTTCTTCCTGACTACTTGTAGTATTTTCTCCTTGACCTGGCAACTCTGGATTTGGTTATAATATTCCTAAGAGTTGTCTTTTTGTAATCTTTTTCATGAGGCAATCAGTTATTCTTTCAATTTCTATTTTGCCCCCTGGTTCTAGAATATCAGGGACATTTTCTTTGAGAATTTCTTGAAGGATGATCTCTGGGCTCTTTTTTTGATCGTGACATTCAGGTAGTCCAATTTTTTTTTAAATGATCTCTCCTGGATATATTTTCCAGGTCAGTGGTTTTTCCATTCAGATATTTCACATTGCCTTCTATTTTTCCATTTGTTTGGATCTGTTTTATGGTATCTTGATTTCTCATAAAGTCATTAGTTCCATTTGCTCCAATCTAATTTTGAAGGAATTATTTTCTTCAGTGAGTTTTTGAAATTCATTTTCCATATGGCCATTTGGCTTTTTAAGGCATTCTTTTCCTCACTGGTTCTTTGGGTCTCTCTATTTTTAAGGCATTATTTTCTTCAGTAATTTTGAGTCTCCTTCAGCAGACTGTTCACTCACTTATCATGATTTACTTACATCATTCTCATTTCTCTTCCCAATTCTTCCTCTACTTCTCTTACTTGATTTTCAAAATCCTTCCTGAACTCATCCATAGCCTGTGACAGACTCATATTTTTCTTGGGGACTTTTAATGCAGGAGTTTTGACTTTGTTGTCTTCTTCTGGTTCTATGTTTTAATCCTATTTGTTCCCCCCAAAAGATTCTATGATCTGATTGTACTTCCTCTGGTTGCTCATCTTGCCAGCCAATTACTTGTCTTTTGATCTCTTTCCCACAGCAGAACTCTGCTTCCAGAGTGGACAGTGCTATGTACCAAATTTCTTGGATTTTGTGCAGCTATTGTCAGAGCTATGAGGAGGACACCCTCTCTACAACCATCACAAGTTCTGGCATTCTAGTTATCCTCACCGTAGGACCACCACCCAAGACTGTTACCCAGATCCCAGCAGGTCCAACACAAGCAATTACCCTTTGAATGATTGCTTGGTCACCCTGTGATCTATAGTCCAGGAGCTCCAGAGGCAGCCACATGACAGCAGCTGCAACTACTGCCCCACCACCACCTCTGCTCCCCTAGGGGCAGGAGCCACACCATGCTCTTTTCTCACACTGTTCCAACAGAGTTCCCTATTGACCGTTTACTTTTTCTTTGGCCATTATGAGTTAAGGTATCTGGAAACTGCCATGGCTGCCAGTGATTCACTCTCCTGAAATCTGCTTTGGCCAATCTTAGCCATGTGTCAGGGCTAGCACGGCTCACACAGGACTTGGCTCACCTCCCAACCTGGTGTGATAGACCCTTCCTGTCAGCCTTCCAGGCTACTTTCAGTGGGAGATTTGTTTCTTTCTGTAACTTTGTGGGTTCTGTAGCACTAAAATTTGTTTAGTGTCATTATTTCACAAGTATTGAATGTGGTTGGAATGGGAGCTAAAGCACGTTCCTGCTTTTACCCCTCCATCTTGGCTCTTCCCCTTTCTTCACATTAAAAAAAAAACTTTTTCTTTTTGATATTTTTTTCTCCCTTCTAAGTTATCTACTATGCTGTCCATCTTACATTTCTCTTCAGAATTCTTTTTTAAAACTAATTTCCATTTTAATTTCTCCTTTATTTTTTCTAAGTTTCTTGCTGTTGCTCCTTTGTCTTGCTCTCCTTTTCACTGATTCATTCTGCTCTGCTTTCCTTCAAAGGTTGATAGTCAATAGTTATTTTGAATATTTTTCTGGAGTCTTTTCTGATTATTTTAAAATAAGTTTTACTTTTGATTTTTCTGCTGCAGAGATGGCTCATACTAAGTGTTTTCTCTTTGTCCCTTACTTAGATTAATCTTTTCTCCCAATTTTCATATCACCTTAGAATTCGTTTAATTTATGTAAGACTCAGTTTCTTTATCCATAATTAAAGGGTTAGGCTTAGAAGGCCCTCTAGCTCTCTCAACTTAGAATTTTGTAAAAATAAACAAACAAACAAACCTTGAAATTGTCTATTACTTTAAGAACATATACTTCTTTGAGTTGTAGAGTGCTTATATTCTTACTGACCATAAATATGGTATCAATATTAAGTGGTAGCCATTTTAGTGTTGGTAATATATAGGAATATACTTTTAATTTTTGATGAAATGTTTAAAAGCTCAAAATCTGCTACCTTTCTCCAGTGAGAAAAAGTTGATGACTTGAGAGAAATTGATTGCTTTAAGGAGTTAAATTCAATTTTTTTTTTGCCTTTTGGAGGGGGGAAGGCAGGGCAATTGGGGTTAAGTGACTTGTTTAAGGTCACATGGCTAGGAAGTTGTCACGTGTCTGAAGCCATATTTGAAATCAGGTCCTCCGGACTCTGGGGCCGGTGCTCTATTCACTGTGCCAACTAGCCACCCCTCACATTATATCCATATCAGTACTATTGCTTAGAAAAATCATTTTGAAGTTTCATAATACTGAAAACTATTTTATATTGAGCTTAAATCCCACAAAAACATAGAAACATTACTGATTTTGAAGGAAAGTTCAATCTCTAAAACTTGAATATATCTGTGATATCATTCCTATCAATACTCCCTCTAACAGTGTATGTTATAACCCATTAATGGATACCCATCCTACCCTACACTTGGCCTGCCAGGTTCCCCCACAAATATACCACATCTAAGATAGGGGAGAGTATTGACTATTCTATGTAGCCTTCCTATCTATTCACCACCTTCCATACTGTCTCATTGCTCAAATCAAGGTATCATTGCAGCCCTAGTGGGAAGATCAAAATCTCCAGGAATATGGCTCCCTATCTGGAGTCATGGGGCTATTCTACCAACCACAAAAAAGAACAAATGTTTGAAGATTGGCCATTTGGACTTCCTCAGGGCATCTCCTAAGTTTCTATGTGGTAGTCCACTACTCTTAACAGGTTATTTGGGGGGGGGGGAAGTGACAGAATTGTGCCAATGGTTCAGAAAAGTCTGAGAACTAGATTTTTCATTCCCTGAACTTCTTGTTTCAGAGAATAATGAACATCTCACCATTCAGTTAGTATCTGAAAGAATATTGCCAAGTTAAATTAATCAGTCCTTGATGCATGAAACCTTTTATGCAGCTCAAAATTTTAGAAATTCATGATATAGGGTTCTGCTAACTTTATAAACTTCTGAATAAGTTTTCTTTGCCATAAACAAACTGTCAACATTTGAGTAATGGCGATTCATTCACTCATCACTTCCTCTAACAAAATAATTATTTTCCTTATGTTTATTAGCTTTTACAAGAAGAGTGAAGGATGCTGTTAAGAGTTTTGTTTTCTCAGCAATGTCAATACCCTGATAATATACTCCAGTACCTGAAAGGGCTGAGGTTTTCAGTATTCCCTTCACAAAGATCTCAGTCTCCTCCACATCTTCATGTGTATGTGTTTTGGTTGAAACAGAAAATAATATTAAAAAAAGGAAGAGGTGGTGGTAGGATTAATTGATAGAGAGAGAGAGCTCTGGCAATGTATAATGTAAGATTAAAAATGCTACATTTATCACTATTTACAGGGAGCTATTTTCTCAAAGGATATTTTTAAAATATTAATTATGAAGTCATACTCCCCTCTCGTTGTCAGATCCTTTGACAGAATCCTTGGAATGAATTTTGACAAAGTGAAAAAAAAAACCCATTATGTTAATATTTTCAAGACTCCAATATTCTAATGAGCCAATTGCTCCAGTGGTAAAGATAAAAATTAATTCAGGTTTCCCCAAGCAGTACAACTCTTTTAAATGTTCTCAAATCAATCCATTACATAAGGCCCACACATCATGTTGAGGGAATTATTTTTTAAACTTATGTGATAATCAGCAGAACAAGAGGCCTCATCTTCCTATATGAACAGTTTGTCTTTCCATATCTCCTCTGCCCTAATGACATATAACTCTGAAAAGGTCCTTTATGTGAATTCTGCTACATAGTTCCTGAATTATGATGTTTTCCATTGGCTATTACTATCTATCCATCTTTCCATTTAACTTTGAGTAAAAGATGAGAGGCTAAAATTCCTGAAAATAAAAAGTTATATGTTAAAATGTATATTTCTTAAACAGTCACATGCTCTCTTTGAAAATATGACTGGTGACCCAGTTTGTTAAATGAACTTTCATATTTGTTTAAAATAAGTTGGGATGTTTGTTCTTTAAAAATATATCATGAATTAATGTGACAAGAGTATATTGTCATGACATGAAAAAGTACTTATTTTACATTCTCACATTTCATTTTTTCCCTTTAGTTTATACTCCTTAGCTCTAAATGCATTATTGCATGAGCTTTGGAAATTTATTTTTATATAGCTAAGGCACTTGTGCTTCCTTCAATTGCACTCCTTTCTGTTTCTCAGAAGTGCTTAACAATATCCCTCTTGTTTACAGTGAATCGTAATTCCAAAAGAAGATAGAATTTCCTATCTAAGCAATTAATGAGTATTTAACATCAGTTATGTAGCCTAAAGATATAGGTTACCATGCACACTTCTAATTGAGCAGTTTAAGTATGTCCATTGGGCTAAATCCCAAGCTAACTCAATGAAGAGTTTAAAATAGTATGTCTCTTGGGAAAGTCCTTTTGGTAATGAGGAGGAATATTCTTAATAATCATTTATTTCAATTTTGCAGTACATTTAATCTTAATGTATGCTTGATGTCAAAATAAACTTAGTGTCTTATATTTTCTTGGTTTATTGGCCCTGGAATTTTTAACTCCTTCTCACCCATTCCCCACCCCTAAATCTTAAGGAAGTATAAAAAATTAAAATAGGTTACGACCCTTCAAAGGGCAAAATCTGTTTATTATAGTATTTGATATTCTTTAAAGTGAGCAAAATGAATAAGTAAAATGCTGAACTAACCTAACAGATCTGTGATTACATTAATACAGACATTTCTTCCATTGATGTTTATATGAACCCAGGTCTATCTATTCTGTGTAATTATTAAAGATCGCTTCCTATTACTTCAACAAAGAGGGTCCATCTAAATTTCTGAGTCCTCCTCACCTTCTTATGAAATAGTACATATACCAGTGGAGCAAATATAGTGTCCACTAACTATCCCTATACCTATAAATGAACAAATTTATAAAAAGTCATATTGATGGCATCATTCAATCCAGTTTTCTTTAATATTATTTAGGATATATTCCAGATTTCTTAAGTCAATGACACATGATTACCTTATTACTAATATTAATTTTAATTTTATCAATCTACATCAACATAGTCATGCTACATGACCAATACTTATAAAAAAGATGACAGAATATTGATATTAAAAAATGGGCCTTTGCTTCTTGGAGAAAGTTGCTTATTAAAGAAGTTGTATAATTTCAATCCAGTATTCTGTTAACCTACATAATTTTGGGTCCAATTAAGAGTCAAAATGTCATGTTTATTAAAGAGAAACATGTGGGGGGGTGTGCATGTTTGTATCTATGTGTGTGTTTATAGTGTGTGTGTTTCTGCATGTGTGCTGATGGATGAGCATTGTAGACTATATGAATGGCAGTTTTGTTATTCAAAATCATTTGTGCAGTAACAGATCTCTTCCAGTAATCTATACAATGTTCAAGAAACTGATCTAATAGGTTTGATGCTACCTGTTTATAGGAATGCCTGGAAGACCTTGCCATTCAAAGGGAATCAACATTTAGTTTGGACTCTAAAATGGATCTCCTTCATGGTGTGACAAGCAACTTTGACAAGAATCTATTTCCTTGTCGTATTCCTTTCCTGACATTTATAATCAGAAGTTCCCAGAATACATTTATTTCTCTAATAAATTTCAAGGAATTTTATTTTATAAAAAGAAGATGCTTTATTGGGTAAAAAAAGCCTTTAAAGTAGTTTGTTTTCCCTACTAAATCAAATGATTTGTCATAATCTACAAACTAAGCACAGAAAGACCTTGTTCTTTTTTTATGCAGTAGTAAAGATGTGGTGTATTTTTCAATTGCATCTATAAAAGTCCTATATTCTAACACCCTAATTAAGGATATTATTTATGTACATATAAATTTTTCTCATTTAGGTACATGCAAAATTTCCAAACATTTATTTGAAATTGAAACTTTGAATCAATTCAATAAATTGAATAAAGATAATTTTAATCGAAAAGTTTTCTGAATTCCAAAATTGAATAATTTCATATTTTCAAATCCACATTTTCGATTTTTATTTTATTTCTATTAAATTTGTTCAACTATAAGAGCGGAAGACTAATGTCTCCCATTTTATCATGTTACTACCCAAATATTTTTCAAATCATTTACCTTTTAATTATGAATTTAGATGGTATGCCATTTCAAGCATGTAAATTTAATATTGACATTGGTTTGTGGTCTGATTATTTTAAGCATAATATGATTCCATTGCTAATGCCTGTGTCAATTGTGAATTTTAAATTTTGCTTTCTTTGACAGATTGATTGCAAATATGGGTTTTTTTTTTTAACTTAACCGATACATAAAAAACTTTGTTCCGGTCTCTAATTTTAAATAACTGTATACCTTGGCTTTATAAAGGTTTCTCTTGTAAGTAACAAATATTGGGGTTTGGTTTTATTATTCATTTTATTTTATTTTCATTTTGTTGAATTATTTAATTTATCTGCACTTAAAATTATTAAGGTTAGGTTTATATTTTCTCCATTTGTCTTTCTAAATTTTTTATGTCTTTTTTTTTTATTCCTTTCTTTTAAGTCTTTACTTAGCCTTTATAGTTAACTTCAATGCAATCTTGTTTTCCATAGATTCTCTTCCCCTTCCCCTCAACCCTCTTCCAATGTTTGCCCTAGTATGGAGTTCTTCAATTAATTTTTTTCTATTTATTAATTTAATTCTTCCCCTATAACCCCCTTATTTTCCTCCTTTAAATTAATTGGTTAATCACCACCATTCTTTCCTCCAAATTTCTTTTTTTTTATTTTTTCCCATTCTTTCTCTTTAATTTTTATTACTACCAAGGATTTTTATTGCATTTCCTTCATTAATTCTTCTCCCTTTTTTCTATTCTCAACTTTAATGATTTGATCCATAGTATATATGTATGCGTGTATTGTTAAATATATCCTTCTATAATATCTTTGTGTTCTGCGCAGAATTAAAGCTACTGAAATACCAAATATGAGCTTCCACTTCTGAACAATTGCTGTATATCTTCTTTGTAGATCTTGCCTCATCATTTCCCACCTCCCCATTTTTGTGAATTTTAAAAGTATCATTTCATAAGGAAATAATGAGGATAGAAACATTGTGCCATGGTAGTATTTATCCAGTGTACCAAATGATATTGTCTATTTCCACATCCTGCCCTCTCCATGATCATTATCCTTCCATTTCTTGGGATGTTCAAGTACAATCAAACACCTCTGGTGTGAAGTCTTGCTAAGCCCTTTTGAGGGTTGCTCATTCACTTTTGGTGTCCACTTGATTATCTCAAATCTCTCCTGTGGTTTCAAGAATCTGCAAGCATTTGCAGTGGCCACACTGCACTAAAATGATCTTGGTAAGTCTAAACCAGGTTAAGAGTAACCAACAAAATTCAAACCCATTAGTGAGTTAGGTGAATGTCTACCCCAAGCATGTGAATGGGTATTTCTCTGATTGAATGGGTAGATGAGAAAAAATGTTCCAATGGTTATGAAGGCTTCTGAAGCAGGTCTAGAATTTGGACAAACATCAAAGACACCAATACTATTCACGGCATCATGGGCCACCACCAGTTATTCTAACTTTTGTCTTGACACTGGATTTTAATGACTCTGGAAGAGATAGTGAGGTTGATGATGCAGTGTAATTCTGTTTTGCTGAAAACAAATTCAAGACATCATCCCATGGTGTCATTTGTTCTCTTTGAGAATGAATGAAAAACAATAACAACATCTTTTCCATTTTCTAGGTGAGCTCATCTGTAGGTCCATGTCTTCTCATACTTCTAGAATTTGGTTGCCTCCAAGAACTGTTTTCCATAGAGGCAAAACATTCTCTCAGAGAAAATGCTCTGCCTAGATTTCTACTCTTTCCCATATTAAACCCATAGCAAAACTCCCCATACACCAGTGGAGAAATATTTCATTTCCCTTGAGAGTGTTCTTGATTAGGATCCCCTCCCACTACTGGGTTAATAGACCTTTCATTTCGTCCTGTTTCAATCCCTCTCTTCTGACACATCTTGCATTCTCCAATGGCCCCTCTTCTTGATGAGATACATAAGGAGTTCTTTTCCCCTTCACAATCACTCATAGACTTGATTAAAGTACATACCTTCAAGTTGAACCTTAAATGTCTTCAGGATTGTTTCATTTACTTGAGTCTCTCGTGGAGCTTTTTTTTAAACTAGAATTAACATCAACTGCTTGTTTCTGCAATTATTTACATGATATCCTTTTTGGAAAACCCTTATTACAATAAATACAATAGAAGGTAACCATATCACATAAAATTAATATCTTTTTTACTTTACATGAATGAAAAAGCCATTTCTACCAATTCCTTTATTTGCATATCTACATTAAATCTTTGAATCATTTATTCATGAACTTGTTTTCTGGTTTAATTTATAGTGAAAATGGCAAGACTGATACAATTCAGTTCATCTAATGGCATGTGTAGTCATTGATTTTTGGATAAGTATATCACATTTCAAGCACTATTTGCTAAGATAAAGCCTGCTTCAGTTTTAAAAGCAGTTATTGTTAACACCTCCCTTCCCTTTTATGATACTTTGCCACCATCACCTCCAAAGGACAAAGTAGCTACATAGGATTGTAGATCACTATATAGCTCTATCATTCCAAGCTGACCAGATATAGAGATTTCTGTTCTATGCTTAGATAGTCTTAATTTGTTTTAACATTTATTTTCTACTTTAGGTATCCAAATTTGGGATTCAATCTTTGATCTATGTGTTGCTTTGTCTTACATATCAATTTATTTTATACTGTTTTGCAATAGCACCCTGTGAAGGAGTTATGTCTGCAAAAACATCTTACTCACATTCAGTGAAACAATTGGATAGAATGAGGATCATTTCCCTTGTAATTAGAGTGCCTATTTTCTACAAGGCCTTTTTTGAGAGGGAGAGAGAATTGACTATGTTAGCACAAGAATATATGAATGAATGGAGTAAAAAAAACAGTCTTTTAAGAAGCATCTATCATGTACCAAGCACTCTGCTAAAAAGATCTAAAGTTATACTGAGGGAAAAAGGCCACCTGAAACATAAGAATGAAAGCTGAGCAATAATAAAGAAATAAGAAAAACTTTGAGTTTGAACGGGGCACAGTAATGAGATTTGAATCTTTTTTAAAGCCCATCCACTCAGTGTGTAATGATGTCTATTAGATAGTGTGAAGAAAGTGATCAGTTAAAATATACTGAAAACAACACTAACAGTAAAACAAATGGGTATCTGTTCAGCTATCACTTCCATATAAACATCCAATATATGCATAGAGAAGCAAGCACTACCTTTAGGCCCTAATTTATAAGTCGCATATTGCTGTCCCAAATAGATTGTATTTCTTTCTCCTCTCTAGGATGAAAAGCCTGGAAGTTGGCAGCACCTTTTTTTTTTCTTTTTCTTTTTTATTATCACTTTTCAAAATGTAAAATTCAATGTTTCAACACCTTGTAAAGTAGTGATTACCATATCCATACTGATTTCCCAGTGTTCTTTCTCTCACAGATGTGATATAGTCTATTATTGTTCATTTTACTAACTGCACATCTTGCTATTATGGATCACTTTGAAGCTTTCACAAAGTAGAAGAAAGAAGAACATTCCTTTACAGGTTTTTCAGTGCCTGCCAATTTGATAAATGGATGTACTTATTGCCACAAATGCAGGAAAGGCTCAGAAAATGAAGGGTGTTTAGGAAATGTGTCATGATAGCTTTCTGAGTTTTAGAAGTTTCACTCATGATATTTGGGGTTTATCCAGGGAATTGGAAAACTTGACTATCAGGTTCAAATGAAGATTTTGCTACAAGAAAAAACATTTTAGAAATGACCTTTTGTTCTGAGAGGGATGCAGCAATTTAGGGAACTATGGTTCATATAAAATTACAAAAGAAATGTGTTCATAATGAAGCATTGTCAGTTTGATGCTTCGATTCCTGAGTAAGGGCATGTGATTATGAACAAATGCTATAGGTTAAAACCTTTCTACATCATTCCAAATAGATCTGCATTTGCTTTACCACAGACTGAGATAGTTTGAATATTACGGCTGATTTTTTTAAATAGTCCATGGGCTTTTTGAGAAATATTACAAAATATGGAGCACATAGATTTCACATGTCTAATAATTGTTTTAAAAAAATTCTTTTTCCATCTGGCAAATTCGACTTTTTAAGGCATTCTTCTCCTCATTGCCTTTTTGAGCCTCCCTTGCCATTTGAGTTAGTCTGTTTTTTAAGGTATTATTTTCTTCAGTCAGGCTGTTGACTCTCATTTCATAATTTTCTTGCATTGTTCTCATTTCTCTTCCCAATTTTTCCTCCACTTCTCTTATCTGCTTCTTAAGGTCCTCTATGGCCTGTAACCAGCTTGTATTTTCCTTTGAAGCATTTGGTGCAGGAGTTCTGACTTCACTGTTTTCCTCCTGTTCCATGCCTTGCTCCTTCTTATCCCCAAAATAGGAGTGTAATTTTGGAATCTTGTGTCTGCTTTGTTTCCTTTGCCTGCTCATTTTGCCACTCAATGATTTGACTTTTGGGCTTTTTGCCACAGTAGGACTCTGCCACCAGACAGGGGAGTTTTCATCCCAAACGTTGGGGTTTTCTCAGCTGCCGAAGGTATTAGATGGGTGCCCTCTCTGAGGTCTCCACATGCTCTGGCAAGCTGGACACACACCCCAGGACCTCCACCCTAGACTGCAATCCAGATCCAAGCAGGTTAAAGCAAGAGCGATGACCCCTCAGACTGGTGCTTGGTCCCCCTACACTCTGCAGGCCAGGACCCATATGTACAAAAATGTTTATAGCAGCTCTTTTTGTTGTGGCAAAGAATTGGAAATTAAGGGGGTTCCCATCAATTGGGGAATGGCTGAACAAGTTGTGGTATATGCATGTTATGGAATACTATTGCGCCATAAGAAACGGGGAGCAGGCGGTCTTCATATTTACCTGGAGAGGCTTAAAAGAACTGATGCTGAGTGAGAAGAGTAGAACCAGGAGGAATTTGTACACAATTACAGACACAACGTATGTGTGATGACCAACTTTGATAGACTGGACTCTTCTCAACAATACAGGCATATAAGTCAATCCCAAAAGACGCATGATGGAGAGAAAAACGTGCATCCAGAGAAAGAACTAGAAAGAACTAAACTTATATCCAGGTAGAAGCAAAATACCTGATCTTTTTTGTTCTCTTATTTGATTTTATGTCCTCTTTACCATTTTTCATTCCAGCTGGTACAATCCATCCTTATAACCTGACCATTGTATAATGTGAAAGTATTTACAGATCCTATACTTGATTATAAGATGCCATGGGGGGGAGGGGAAGGAGGGGGACAAAATGTGAAATTCAAGGAATTGTGGAATTGAATCCTGTAAACTAAAAGGAAACAAACAAATTAATAAATTAAAGTTTAAAAAAAATAAAATAAAAAAATTCTTAAGTGTTTTTATTTATAAAGAAGTTTTCTCTACTTGCCTTTGAGACATTGATCAAGATACTTAACAATTCCCTGGCTCAATTCCCGAATTGTCTTCAAAATGATAGGGGAGAGAGTGTTAGGGGACTGGAAAATATTGCTTCTAAGATCTCAACTGTAAATCTGTATTCTTATATTCTACAGACTCTCTCAATGAAAGCTCACCCAGATTTCTCCATGACTAAAAGTAAGACAGAGAAAGAAAAAGGGAGAGTGGAGCGGCTAGGTAGCACAGTGAATAGAGCACTGGCCCTGGAGTCAGGAGGACCTGAGTTCAAAGCCAGACTCCAATACAACATAAAAACTAAACACAAAAACTAGCTGTGTGACATTGGACAAGTCACTTAAGCCCTTGCCCTCCTTTCCCCCCACCAAAAAAAAAGGAAAAGAGAGAAAAAAACTGCTTGCTACTCTGCCCTCCACATAAGGAGAAAAGCAATTCTATCCAGTGCTGCATATATACCAGTGAACACTAACACACACATACATATATAGAAAATGTGAAAAAAAATCAATTCTCCCTAAGTCTTTGAGCATCAGAAGTAGACAAAAGACTTATCAAGATACTGAGTGAAGTGAACAGAAGTAGAACATTGCACACAGTAACAATAACATTGTTTTATGATCAACTATGAATGACTTAGTTCTTTTCAGCAATACAATGATTCAGGACAATTCCAAAAGACTCATGATGGAAATGCTATCCACATCTGGAAAAAGAACTGAGAGTCTGAACACAGATTGAAACAGATTATTTTCACCTTTTTCATGTTTTTTTTTTCCTTTCTTTCTGTTTCTTTTATCACAACATGACTAATGTGGAAATGCTTTACATGATTGCTCATATATACCCTATATTAGACTGTTTGCCACCTTGGAGAGGGAAGAGGAGACGAAGGAATGTAAAATCTTTTTAAAAAATGAATGTTGAAAATTGTTTTTGTATGCAATTAGAAAAAATGCTATTACATAAATTTTAAAAAAGAAAAAGCAAGGTTTACCAAGAGAAGGAACTGATTTTTATTCCTTTGCTTATTCAAAAAAAGAAAAGAGAGAACTTCTTCAGATGACCTGGACACCACACATTTGCCTACAGCTTCCAATCTATGTGAATTAAATGTTCCTATATAGTTTGCCTCCTTCTTACTAGCATCAATGCCTACTCTTCAGCTGTCCTGAGAATTGGGGAAAATTTTTAAATCCTTCTTTCTAAGGTGTTAGTAGGATCAGAGTGTTTAGGGCATCAGCAGTTCTGATGTGATGGCTTGCTGAATCCTTTTCAGGGCTGTTTACTTACCTGTAGTGTCTAATCTGATTCACCCAACTCTCATCTGTGGCTCAAAGAAGTTGTTGCAATTGCAGCAGTCACACATTGGTAAACCATCTTCGCAGATCGACTAAACTCTAACCAAGATGCCTCAGACCTTTTGGTGAGTAGGGTGATGTCTACCCCAAGCATGTGAAGATGTTCCCTGGTGGAATTAGTGGATGAGAACAATTTATTCCAATTTTTCTGAAGCAGGCCCTGTGGAATTCTTAGGGATTGGTCAAGCATCAAAGAGACCAAGGTCATCCACTGCATCCCAGATCATTGTCAGCCGTCATTTTGTCCTACACCTGGACTTTAATGATAGAGAGAAAGAAAAAGGAAGAGAGAAAAAAAGAGAGAGAGAGAAAGACAGAGAGATAAAGGAGACTGTACAAACTACATTACTTAAATCCAATTCATACATAAATCAAGATATCATTCAAAATATCCTTGGTCCTCTTTGAAAATGAAGATCAAAAAACAATAGTCAAATCTAAGGGCTAGAGAAGGTATCATCCTACCTTTCAAGTAACAAGACCATTTTGGCTCCAGAAGGTTCTACTATATTAACAACAAAAAGATTTTTCATCAGTTTAGTCACATGAGTTTTTAGGAGAGAAACCTGATATTTCTCCATGTGATTGCAATAGGAAGGGCCATTACTATGATCATATTCAAAACAACAAAAAAGTAACTCTGAGGTAGATATGAGCAACAATTTCTCCTTAGGTAGGATCCTAATGCCAGTGGTTGTGCAATTTGCCAACTTGGAGGGGAAGAGTAAACTGATTTTTTTCAGACCAGGATATCCTCTTAGTATAAATGTCTCTATAACTTATTCATTATTTAATAAGATCTGTTTTCCACAACTTTATCAATGCTTCTTTTCTTGGTTCTTCTTCATGTCTCCTTCACAATTCTTTTTTTTTTCATCCCACCTGCCAATAATAGGTCCCATTCATATTATGCCATCAACCATCCTCTTTCTATACTTGTCGTTTGCCATCATTGACTCTCCCTTCCTATATCTTAAATTGGCAACTTATTTCCATATTTCTGCTGAATTTTATTTAACCAGATCCAATCTTTTCACTGATCTCCTGTCTCAGTCCTGTCTTTGTCCCTACCAAGGAATATCAGCATCTAAATATCTCCTGGGTACTTCACACTGAAAACACTCAACATTCATTCAGGTGAATGACCCTACCTTCCCTTCCTTAAAGTACCACTTTCCGTTTTCTTCTCTTGGTTGAAATGTTTTATCTGGTTCATAATTAAAAGCCCAGTTCAAATTTTAGGATATTTGTGAAGCTTTTCTTTATCTCCATAGAAAAATGAATAATCTGGCCCTGAATTTTTTCTGAGCATCTCAACTAGATCACACCTTTGCCCATTAAAACATTCTAAATAATGTCACAGTTGTTTGCATGTATGTGTTATTCAGTTGTTATTCCTTACCACAGTATACTACAAATTCATAATTATAGATCCTAAGACTTAGAATGTGCCAGAAAGGTCATCTAGGCTGACTAATATCTGAACAACAACTCAAGTGTAGGTATGGTGTTGCTTTTAATATCTCTCTCTCTTTAGAGACTAAAGTCATGCTTTCCTCATCAAGAGTAGCACATGTATTTGTTGAACTGAATTAGTAGCATTAATTTATTTTGAAATTTAGACATTTGGCTACTGTATATAAGCAATATAATAGCTCCGTTTTTAGGACCCTATCTGGTTGTCTCCCGTAAGTCAGTAATGAATAAAACCAATTACAACAAGGAATATTAATGGCTAGAATTTTCAGGTATTAATATAAGTAATACATTCAATAACTAGAAAAGATAATTCATTTGATATATGCATGCATAAATGCATATATGCATACATGTACATGCACATATTATGTACATATTAATATACATACAGATTGTGTGCATGTATATATATACATGTATATATATATATATATATATATAGAGAGAGAGAGAGAGAGAGAGAGAAATAGAGAAAGATAGTGCTTAGGGGGATAAAAAATATTCATCCTATCCTCAAGGAATAGACAATCTAATATGGAAAGAAAAACTCAAGTGCTATGAGAGTTTAGAGGAAAGGAAAAGTAACTCCAGATCATGAAGAGCACAAAGAAAGAATTCAGTCAGGCTGGAAGGGTTGACATTGGAGTTGGACTTAGAGAAGTGGGTCGTATTGTAAGATATAGAGTTAGTGGGGGAAGCCATTATAGGTCTGTATGATTGCAAAAATAGAAACATGGAAATCAGGAGTAAAGAGTACTCATAGAATGGTGACTTTCAAATTTCTTTTCAGCACAGTATTCAATTGCAGAATATGTATTAGGAGACAGTGTGCATTAAAGTTGTAAAGGGCACTGTGAATTTAGGTCCTTGAATTCTAGCCTAATATTTGAACATTTAATTGTATGTACAACTTGAATCAGTTCAGAAGACACTAATGATTAGGGGGAGAAATGCAGGATCAAAGATTTAGAGTTGGAATCAAGTGGCAATCTACAAGCCTTTATTAAGTGCCTACTATGTACCCATCACTTTCTTGACATATATCCCTGCATGGGAATTAAAAAGAAAGGCTTAAACTATACCTGCCCTCAAGAAACTTACAATCTAGGAGGAGAGATAATTTGCACACAATAGATAAGAGATAGATAGATAAATAGATAGATAAATAGATAGATAGATAGATAGATAGATAGATAGATAGATAGATAGATA
>NW_027185761.1:7675709-7722859 GCF_028583685.1 Petaurus breviceps papuanus | reverse complement strand
ATAGATAGATAGATAGATAGATAGATAGATAGATAGATAGATAGATAGATAGAGATATCTAAACACATATGTTTGTATAAATAAATGCATATGAGACAAGTTGAAAATAATTCAAGAAAGAAGGCATGGACCTTGCAGGAGAAGGTAAAAGCCTTCTTGTATAACATGAAATTTTACCTGAGATTTCAAGGAAACTAAGAAGCAGAGGTAAGGGGGAAGAAATTTTTAGATATAAGCTATGGTGGAGAAGAGAGGAAGAGAGTTAAAATTCACAGAGTTGGTAAGGTAGAGTGTCACCTGGGGAGGCCAAGTAGAACAGCGAGTAAGAGGACCAGCCCCAGAGTCGGGATGATCTGGGATCCAATCCAGGCTCAGATACTTAGCACCACACCCAGAAATAACTGGTTGTGTAACCTTGGGCAAGTTACTTAACCCCAACTGCTTAAAAAAAAAAAAAGATAGAGTGTCTCTTGTGAGGAACAAGGAGGCCATTGTCATTGGATTGCATATTATGTGGAGGGAATTAAGGTACTATGCTAGGTCCCAAGGATACAAACAAAGTAAGGAAAACATTGGACATTTTGCTCAACTCCTTCAGTTTCCATCAGTAGCAACTGATATGAAAAGAGGTTAAAAAACCCAAGTTCACAGCTAGAGTATGATAGAATAGGGATTCAAACTTATGTTTTCAGATTCTGAATTCAGAATTTTTTTCAGTAAAATCTTAGGTCAAAGGATGACAATAAGATCAAAGAACAAGGAAAACATCCACTATGTAAGAAGTGCAACTTATCCAAAGGAATAATTTTATTCAGTTGTTTAAATTAACATAACTCTTGTAAAACCATTTTTGCTGCCTTCTAGAATCTATAAATTTATTTTTAGAATATCTTGGAAGTAATGGTCAAGAACAATTTTATATTTATATCCCTCAAGTTTTCTAGAAATGATATATTAAAGTTGATAGGGCTTAGCAACAATATATGCGTTTTATGGGATTAAGATACTAGGCAGAAACTTGTGAATAAAATGTACAGGAAAAAAGGAGGAATTCATAAGAGATTATAATGTTTTCACAAAGACTATAGGTACCTCTGATAGCAAGAGAATGATGGAATGACTATACAGTTATCACCATCACAAAGAAGTTAAGAGATTAGGGAACAGATTATTTATTTGGAAAGGAAATAGGGAAAATTAGAGAGCACTTGGAGATATAAGTATTTCAATAGGCAGGGAGCTAAACCAGGAGTCAGGAATATGGGGTTTAACCCCAGGCTGAGACACTCAGTATGTGACCTGGGCAAATCACTTAATTTCTATTTGCCTCGGAGAAAGTCTTCATGTTTTCATTCCTATAAAGGAAAAACTAGGTAAGAAGAATCCTGATCTGTTAGAGTTCAATGAATAGAACAAATTATTTTTGCACAAAAATATGAGTCATTTATTCTTGATGCACATTTTACTTGTGGGAGTAGGGGAGTTGCAAGGGAAACAGCAATAGAATAGAATCAAAGAATTCTGGATATTTGCTTTTAGTTTAGAGTATATATTTTAGTGATAGAGCTTTCAAAGAATTTATTCTCTTTTGATATCAAGAACAAACAAGTTAAAGAAAATTGGCCAAAAACCAGAAAGCCAAACATTGAGTCTTAGCTCAGGTAAAGTGAGGGCATTTTTGTTCTTGGTTCTTAGAACAAATGGGAAATGTCATATGAGTACAACTTGAATTGTACAGAATCAGAAACCCTTGTAATAATAGCAACACTGAAATAATTATTTAAATACTATATATGTAATAAATTATGCATTATGTGATTATGTAATGAAATATGTAATAAATTAATAACAAGAAAAGGAAGGACAACAATAACAGTGTCTACTATATGTCAGGCACTGTACCAAACAGTTTATAAATATTATGTCATTTGTTACTAATAATAACTCTGAGAGGTAAGTGCTATTGTTATTCCCATTTTACAGGTGAGAAAAGTGAGGCTAAGAGACCCATCCATTGTCACACAGCTAGTTTCTGAGGCAAAATTTGAAAAGAGGGATGTCTGGCTCGAGGCCCAGCACCATATCCACTGTGCCACCTTGCTGCCCTATTAAAATTACTATTGCTCTAAAAATAATCAAGGAAGTTATATAAACCTTAATAATGTTTGATATTCAGGTTTTTATTACTGCAAAATTGATTTAGAAAAGAAAATCAAGAGCTGAAATCTAATTAATTATTGGAGTGTCTACATTGGAAAAAAATGCATTATGAGAAGTTTGGAGGTTTATAAATTGAAGCAAGGGGAAGGAAATTTTAATTACATTAAAAATTATTATTATATAGTTTTCTTCTCTATAATCTTTTTAAAAAACAAATACTGAGTGAAAAGATAATTTTGTTATCATAATAATTTTTCACCCAACTGTCCAGAAATACATATCTAGAATAAATAAAAGAAAGCATAGTTCTCATTTACAGTCCTGTTCAATTAATGTGTATTCTTCTTTGTTCTTTGGGGCTGAAGTTAGGAGGTTTGGGTGCTATTGTTGCTGCTGCTGCTTCTCTTTATGATTTTTTAGAAACTGCATTGAAATAATTTTTGAAAGCAGATAATTCAAATCAAAGTAAACTACCTTCCCAGGTAAAATCATTGCTATCACAATTTATTCAGTCCACAGTAAATAATAATAATAATTTCATTACAAAGCTTAAGCTTTTAAAATGCCATGCCATGCTAGAAGCATTTAAAATTGCAGGAATCAGAAGGCAAGCTTTAAATTCCTCTTTTTCCACCTTTAAATATCCAGTGTTAATTTCAAAGTCTGTTTTTCTAAGGTTCTTTAAGTAGAGACATCCAATACTAAATTTGTTGCTTTTTGTTAAACATTGCATCAAATGTTATAATTGTGCCACTAAAATGTAAGATGTCCTGTAAAACTTATTTTTGGAGAATGATCATCCCTCATTTATAATGGTTACATCTCCTTTTGGCCTCTGCTGTTAGAAAGTAATTGAGGCATATTTGTCCTTTTGTATCTTTTCCTCTTTATCATCCATATCCTGGATTAGCCCATTATAAGACTTGTGGGAATTTTCTGATTACCACTGACTTTTCAGTCCCCTAGTGTTCTGGCTATATCTCTCACTCAAGGTCCCAGGGATACTCCTCAGATATAAGATTTTATCTTTTGCAATTAGCTCAATCCCCAATCCCCATAGGTTTTCATCAATATCAATTAACATTTACTATTTCTGCCCTATCATTGAAACCACTGAATTTCATATATTATCATTTAATCAATTGTCATAATTTAGGACTGATAACAAATATTACTGAGACACTATAGCAAGGATAGAAACAAACATGCTCTTTCTTCCCATTACCAAGAATGAGGACTGTATACTTCCCTATATAACCTCAGTCCCTAAGAAACATGAGCTCAAACTTAAAATGATAACTATAAAGCATTGACTTCGCCTCCCAAACTTGCTTTCATATGCAGAAGAAAGAGGCAGTAGATAAAGTCACTTACTTGATTGCCAAAACCATTCTCTCATTATTGAACGATTTCTGAATCGGTTTAAGAAGCCATGGAATTCTCTGCTCACCAGGCCTGACTGGCCCAAAACTGACACAATCTTTTGGACCCTTATAAGTCTTCTGACCTTCTGGACCTCCCAAATTTGCACTCTTGTTCATTCCATCTTCCAAATCTCCTAATTGAAGGGAGGAAAGAATAGATACATCAGGAATAGAAACAATAGCTTGGGTCACGGGTTCATGAGTGCATGTTAACTCAGACAGGGAGTATAGATCAGTGGTTCCATTCACACTGAAACTTACAATACTAATTGCCTCTTCAGACAGATGTATCCAGAGAGGAAAGAATCTAATATGTCCCCATAAGAGCCTCTTGTATGCATACCAGTATTGGCTCAGCAACCCATCAAAAAAAATATACGTTAATTAGACCAGAAACACTCATAGAATAACTGTGCAAGAATCAAAATGGAGAGCTCCCTCATCAAAGCATGCTTATTATTCATGTGGTCGTTCATATACACTCAGACCACTGCATTCTTAATTAATATAACTCACATTAGCCTGTTTCACTTGTACTGGGTTACTTGAGCAAGAAGATTTCATTTTTGTTGATTTTGTTTTATTTTTTGTCTTTTCTTTTCAAATGTGTCTATAATCACCATAGGGAGAATGAACAGCTTGGGCAAAAAAAACAAGAAAAAAAAACTACATTCAGAATCAGAACTCACTGGAACATACTCTGGTGGGCTAATCCAGAGTCATGACAGAGGATACATTGAATAGTGGAGTTTCTGATTTAGAAGGATATTTTTTTTTTCTTTCTCCACAAATAAGGAGGGATCCTGAGAATTAGATACTGAGTTAAGCATCTCCCAGTTTCTTGGGGACATTGAGAAGGTAAATGTCCACAAGAATTTAGTCAGTTATGCTAGGTAGGTGATTCTTGGTTATAACACTACTTCCTTTGCCCTGTGGAATGTCATATCCCAAGCTCTCTACTATTTAATGTAGAAGCTGCTAAATCTTGCATGATCCTGATTTTTGCTCAATGATATGTAAATTGTTCTTCCCGTTGCTTAGACTATTTTCTCCTTAACTTGGAAGCCATGGAATTTGGCTCTTATCTTACTGGAAGTTTTCATTTTGGGATCTCTTTAAACAGGATTTAAAGAGGATTAAAAATAATTTAAAACCACTCGATTCTTTCGATTTCTATTTAACCCTATTGTTTTAGGACATCAGAGCAGTATCACTTGATAATTTCTTGAAAGTTGATGTTTAGGCTCTTTTTTTCATCATTACTACCAGGTAGTCCAATAATTCTTAAATTAGCTCTCCTTGATCTATTTTCCAGGTCAGTTGCTTTTCCAATAAGATATTGAAGAAGATGACAAAGAAAAGGCAGGGACTCACCTGAATTCTCCAAAAAACCCTCCAAATACATTTTAAAATGACTCTAAACAAATTTTAGAGAAGCAGAAACCATAAAAAGAAGGAGCAAAACAAATATCCCAAGACCATTTACACAATATGTAGGAAAGGTCTGTTATGCCAGGTTGTGAGAGGAGTGCAGTCTAGTGCAAACTGTGCCCATGCAGATCAAACCCAAGCAAGCCTGGAGCAGACCTGGGGGGTGACTGAATTGCTGTCAGGAGTGGGTTTCCAGACCTCTCAGTCCACAGACAGCAGGGACAGTTTAGAAGGTCAATAAGAAGGGTCTATTGCAGCAGGGTAGGAATGGAGCACAGTCCAGGGCAGGCCCCACCAGAACAGCCCGGCCCATGTAGGCCAGGAGGAGTCCTTGGGAGTGACTGAATAGGCAGGAGCAAGGTCTGCTTCAAGGGCTTTCAGACCACAGATAGTAAGGGCTGTCAAAAGGAGATTGTAGTGGTCTCTTTGCTAGCACTGAGGCTGGACTCTGTGCTTTCCCCACACACAAAACTGGGGCCCATTCCTAGGTGGTAGCCCCAGGGTTAGGAGGTGGACTAGCATAGCATAGTTTGTGGCAGCAGTGGAAAGGGGACCTTTCTCACAGTTCCAGGGCAGAAAGGAATACTTGGGTTCAATCACAGATGGGAGTGTGGGTCAGTAGTAGAGTTAGAAAAGTAGAAAACATCTCTTCTTACATCACACCACTTTGGAAGAACTGAAAACTTAAAGTACCTAGAAGAATCTCTGAAAACAACTACACAAAACCCCTGAAGGTTGGGACTGTACACATTTCACCCATGAAGCAGAGCCCTACTTTAAAAACCAGTTAAAAGTCAAGTAATAAGATGCAAAAAAGAGCAAACAATGGGAAAAACTCAGTCTATAGAAGTGATTAGGGTGACAAAGAAGATCAGAACACACACTCGAAAGAAGATAAGGGTCAAAGCACCTACATTCAGAGAATCCCATGCTCTCAGGCTATGGAAGAGCACAAAAAAGATTTTGAAAATCAGGTAAAGGAGGTAGAGGAAAAATTGGGAAGAGAAATGAGAGTGATACAAGAAAATCATGTGAAAAGAGTCAACAACTTGGTGAAGCAAACACACACACACACAAACAAATACTGAAGAAAATAACAACTGAAAAAACAGACTAGGCCAAATGACAAAAGAGGTCCAAAAGGCCAATGAGGAGAAGAATACCTTAAAAATCAGAATTGGCCAAATGCAAAGGGAGGTCCTAAAGCTCACTAAAGAAAATAATTTCTTAAAAATTACAATGGAGCAAATGGTAGCTAATGAATTTATGAGAAACCAAGAAGCAATAAAACAAACCCAAGAGCATGAAAAAGTAGAAGAAAATATGAAACATCTCATTGGAAAAACAACTGATGATCCAGGAGAAATTATTTAGAAATTATTGGACTACCTGAAAGCCAAGATCAAAAAAGAACCTAGACATCATCTTTCATGAAATTTTCAGGAAAAACTACCCTAATATTCTAGAACCAGAGGGTGAAAGAGAAATTCAAAGAATCCACCAATCCCCTGAATAAGATCCCAAAATGAAAACTTCCAGGAATATTATATCCAAATGCGAGAGGTCTCAGGTAAAGGAGAAAATATTGCAAGTAGCCAGAAAGAAACAACTCAAGTATTTTTGAGCCATAATCAGGATAACACAATATTTATCAGTTTTTTATTAAAGGATCAGAGGACTTTGAATATAATATTCTGGAGGGAAAAGGAGCTAGGATTACAACCAAGAATCACCTACCCAGCAAAACTGAGTATAATCTTTCAGGAGAAAAAATAGAATGTCTACACCAGAATGTCTGAATGCACCAGAGCTGAATAAAAAATTTGACTTTAAAATGCAAGACTCAAGAGAAGCATAAAATTGTAAACAAAAAAGGACAATCCTAAGGGACTTAATAGATCTAAATTATTTACAATCCTACATGAGAAGATGATATTTGTTACTCATAGGACCTTAATAATTATTAGGGTAGTTAGAAAGCATATATATATAGAGAGAGGGCACAGATGCGAGCTGAATTTGAAGGGATGATATCTAAAAAATAAATTTAAAGAGTGAGAGAGGAGTGTACTTGGAGAAAGAGAAAGGGTGTGGTAGAATAGGGTAAATTATCTTACATAAAAGAGGCAAGAAAACCTTTTACAATGGAGGGGAAGAGGGGACAGGTGAGAGGGAGTGAATGAACCTTACTCTCATCAGATTTGGCTCCAAGATGGAATAAGATACACAGACAATGGAGTATAGAAATCTATCTTACCCACAGGAAAGTAGAAGGGGAAGGGAATAAGAGAATGGAATGGGAATGATAGAAGGGAGGGAAAAATGGAAGAAGGGGGTAGTCATATGTAAAATACTTTTGAGGAGGAGCAGGGTGAAAGGAGAGAGAGAGAATAGAATAAACAAGGGTAGGGGTAATAGGATGGAGGAAAATACAGCTAGCAGTAGTAATTGTGAAAAAAATTAAGCAAGTTTCTCTGATAAAGGCCTCATTTCTCTAACATTTAGAGAATTGTGTCAAACTTATAAAAATAAATTATTTCCCTAATTGATAAATGATAAAAATATTTAATCAGTTTTCAGATGAAGTAATTAAAGGTATCCATAGCCATATGAAAAATATTATAACTCACTATTGATTGGAGAAACACAAGTTAAAACAACTCTGAGGTACAACTTCATACCTATTAGACTAGCTGGTAGGACAGAAAATACAAATGAGAAATATTGGAGGAGATGTGGGAAAAATGAGACAACATATAGTTGGCAGAGTTGTGAACTGATTAAATAATCCCATAGAACAATTTAGAACCATGTCCAAAGGAAAATAAAACCATATATGATCTTTGATGTAGCAATACCAATATTAGATCTGTATCTCAAAAGGGATAATTTAAAAAAAAGAGAAAAGACCTATATGTGAAAATTATTTATATCAGCTCTTTTCTGGTGGTAAAAAATTAGAAATTGAAAAGATGCCCATCACCTGGGGAATGGCTAAATAAATTGTGGTATATAATTATGATGGAATACTATTGTACTATGAGAAATGATGAGCAGGATGCTCTCAGAAAAACCTGGAAAGACATGCATTGTTGATGCAAAGTGAAATGTACTGTGTACAAAGTAACAGAGATATTCCAAGATGATCAGCTGTGAATGGTGTAGCTATTCTCATCAATAAAATGATCCATGACAACTCTGAAAGACTTAGAGAAGGAAAAATTCTGTCTATCCCCAGAAAAAGAACTGTGTGTGAAACAGATTGAAGCATACTTTTTTTTCACTTTATTTTTCTTGAGCTTTTTTTGTCTGTTTTCTTTCACAACAAGACTATTATGGATATGTTTCACATATCTACATGTAAAAAACCTATATGGAATACCTTGCTTTCTCAGTGACGAAGGAGGGGAGGGAGGGAGAGAATATGGAACTCAGTTTTAAAATAAAATATAAAAATTGTTTTTATATGTAACTGGCAAAAATGAAATAGTAAATATATAGAAAAAAGAGAAAGAAAAATAGAAAAAAAAGAGATACTTCACATTTTCTCCTATTTTTTTCATTCTTTTGATTTGTTGAATTGATTCTTGATTTTTCATAGAGTCATTGAGTTCCATTTGTCTAATTCTAATTTTTAAGGAGTTATTTTCTTCAGCAAGCCTCCACACCTACTTTTCCATTTCTCCAATTCTAGTTTTTAAGGATTTCTTTACTTCAGTGAATTTTTCACAACATTTTCCATTTGGCCAGTTTTGCTTTTAAGGAGATTTCTTCAGAGAATTTTTGTACATCTTTTTCTATTTGACCAAATATGTGTTTTATGAAGTTCTTCTCTTCATTAAATTGTTGTATATCTTTTAACATTTACCTTATTCTGTTTAAGTTTTTAATTTTGTTCAGTATTTTTTGTGTCTCTATATCAAGCTTTTACTTTTTTTCATGATTTTCTTGCCTCAGACTCATACACTCCCCATTTTTTTTTCCTATTTCATTCTTATTTGGGTTTTAAATTTTATGTTTCATATATTTTTGGAATTCTTTTTTTGCCTGAGAACAACTCAATTTTTTTTGAGTCTTTGGACACATCAGTTTGGATTATGTTGTCTTATTCTGAGCTTGTTTTTTGATCTTCCATTTCACAATAGCACCTTTTTTTCTGGTCAGATTCTTTTTGTGTTTTTTTTTTCCAGTCTATTTTTTTCTCTTTTTTATTTTTTAGTTTACATCATTCATTTCCACAAGATTTTGAGTTACAAATTTTCTCCCCATTTTTCCCCTACCCACCACCCCAAAAAAGCAATCCCACTGAATATCCCCTCCCCCAATCTGCTCTTTACCATATCTTCCTCCATACCCCCTCTGATTTTCCAGTAGGGCATGATGGATCTCTATGTCCTAGTGACCGTATATCTTATTTCCCAATTACATTAATAATAATAATAATAATAATAATTTTTTAAACATTTTATTTTAAAACTTTGAATTCCAGATTCTTTCCCTTCCTCGCTCATCACCCACCCCTACTGGAAGGATAAGCAAATCAACATAAGTTGTACATGTGAAGCTATGTAAAACATTTCCATAGTGGATATATTTTGAAAGACTGAATATATATACCTCCAACCTATCCTGCCCCCCACTCGTTCTATGTTCTACTTTGATCCTGTCCCTTTTCAAAGGTGGGTGCAACCAACTTCCCCTGCCCCAGCCTGCCCTCCCTTCTATTATTCCCCCTCTCATCCCCTACCCCCTACTCTTCTGTATGGTAAGATACCCTATTTAGTGTGTGTGTAATTCCCTCCCTAAGCAAAATTCAATAAGAATAAGGTTGGCTAATTCCCTTTTGCCTTTCTGTTCTACCCCTCCATTGTAACAGTTTTCCCTTGGCTCTTCTATATGAGATAATTTACCCCATTTTGTCTCTCCCCATCTCCTCTCATTAAATTCCCTCTCACCTCTCAATTTCACCTTTTAAATATCATCCTTTCCTATTCAATTGGTCCTGGGCCCTCTGTCTGTGTATACCTATACACATATATACACACACTCACATATGTAATCATATGCCCATATACCCTTCTATATAGACATATATGGATGTATAAATATACATATATATATATATATATATATATATATTCCCTTCAACTATTCTCATACTAAGAAAATTTCATGAGTCACAATTATCATTTTTCCATGTAGGAATGTATATAGTTCAACTTTGTTAAGTTTCTTATGATTTCTTTTCCCTGCTTACCTTCTCATGCTTCTCTTGCTTCTTGTATTTGAATGTCAAATTTTCTATTCAACTCTGTTTTTTTCAGCAAGAATGCTTGAAAGTCCTCCATTCCAATGAATGACCATATTTTCCACTGAAACATGATACTCAGTTTTTCTGAGTAGGTGATTCTTGGCTTTACTTCCAGCTCCTTTGACCTCTGGAATATCATATTCCAAGCCCTTCGATTCCTCAGTGTAGAAGCTGACAGATCCTGTGTTATCCTGATTGCGTTTCCACAATACTCAAAGTTTTTCTTCCAGGCTGCTTGTAATATGTTCTCCTTGATCTGGGAACTTCAGAACCTGGCAATAATATTCCTAGGAGTTTTGTTTTGGGGATCTTTTACAAGAGGTGATCAGTGGTTTCTTTCAACCTCTATTTTGCCCCCTGGTTCTAAAATGTCAGCACAATTTTCCTTGAGAGTTTCTTGAAGCATGATTTCTAGTTTCTTTTTGTAACATGGCTTTCAGGTAGTCCAATAAATTTTAAATTATCTCTCCTGGATCTATTTTCTAGGTCCATGGTTTTCCCAATGTGATATTTCACATTGCCTTCTATTTATTTTTTGCATCTGTTTAATAGTATCTTGATTTCTGCTAAAGTCACTAGCTTCCATTTCCTCCAATCTTATTCTGAAGGAATTATTCTCCTCAGTGAGCTTTTGAGATTCTTTTTCCACCTGGCAGATTTGGCTTTTTAAGGCATTCTTCTCCTCATTGGCTTTTTGAGCCTCCTTTGCCTAATTAGTTAGTCTATTTTTTAAGGTGTTATTTTTTTTCAGCCAATTTGTTGTCTCTTATTTTGTAATTTTCTTTCATCATTCTCATTTCTCTTCCCAATTTTTCTCTACTTGTCTCATTTGGTTTTCAAAATTCTTCTTAAGCTCCTCTATGGCCTGTAACCATCTCATATTTTTTGGAAGCTTTTGGTGCAGGAGTTCTGCCTTTGCTGTCTTCCTCCTGTTCCATGCTTTGTTCCTTTTTGTCCCCAAAATAGGAGTCTAATGTCTGATTGCTCTCCTTATTTTGCTTCCTTTACTTGCTCATGTTGCCATTCAATTACTTGACTTTTGAGCTTTTTGCCACAGTAGAACTCTGCCACCAGAGAGGGGTGCTTTGTTCCAATCACTGGAATTTTCATAGCTGCTGGAGCTATTTGGGTGCCCTGTCAGAAGCCTTCACATACTCTGGCAAAATGGTCACACACCCCAGGACCTCCACTCTAGACAGTAATCCAGATCCAAGCAGGTTAAAGCAAAAATGGTTACCCCTCAGACTGGTTGCTTGGTCCCCCTACAATCTACAGGCTAGAAGCTCTGAGGCAGCCAGGTGGCAGAGCCTGCACAAACATGGCACCTCTGGCACTTTCCCTCCAGGCAGCAAAGGCCAGACTGCACTTCTGAACTCCTGGTTCACAAAGTCCACATTACACTGACCTCTCACTTTTTCCTTAGCATCTATGGGTTCATAATTCTGGAAACTGCCACTGCATCTGATCTGAAGTCCCTCCAGCCATTGACTGGTTGTGACTGCCCTGAGGCTAAAATCTCAGGCTCACACAGGGCTGGGGTTGGCACCCAGCACTCTGCACTGGCCCCTTCCTGCTGGCCTGCCAGACTGTCTTCAGCAGGAATTTAGCTTCTCTCTGTCATTTTTTGGGTTCTGTAGCTCCAGAGTTGGTTTAGAGTCATTTTTAATATGAATTGGAAGAAGTGGGAAAGGGAGCCATATGGAAGTCCTGTTTCTACTCTGCCATCTTGACTCTACCTCTCCAGTCTATTTTTTTTTATTTATAACTTTATATGAAAAATGATTTCTGGGAGTGGCTAGTCTCTAGTAGTGGACTGTGCCACTCTAGTGGTGCAGTGAGTAAAGCACCAGCCCTGGAGTCAGGAGGACCTGAGTTTGGTTCCAGCCTCAGACACTTAACACCTCCCCCCACATACACACACCCAAAACTAGCAGTGTAACCTTAGGCAAGTTACTTAACCCCAATTGCCCTCCAAAAAGCAAAAAAAAAAATGTGGACTCTGCTCTGGAGGTGGGGGGGTGGGCCCTGTGTCAAGCTTCAGGATTTTTGTGCTATTGTTTTTTCAGAGCTAGTTCTAGGGTAGCAGGGGTCTGTGAGTTTTCACTTCTTCTAAGGTGGTATAATCTAAGGAGAGGTTTGGTAATTACTCTCCTGGTCTGTGCTTTGGTCTCTGAGAGACTAAAAGAACTCTTTTCTTCCCTGGAACTGTAACCAGAGTCCCCATTCTCCTGTTGTTTTAAGCTGTAATGTTCTAGTGTTCCTCCTCCTTGCCCTGGGACATTGAATCAAAACCACCTATGGGCAATGCAACAGAGTCCTGCTCCCAATGATGGTATATGGTTCCTTATAATCTCCTTTTGACTAGTTGCCAGACCCTCTTATCATTTGTAGACTGAGAACTCCAGAAGCCACTGCTACCTATTCAGATATCCCCAAGGCCTCCTGCGGGCTTACTGGAAATGATCTGCACTGGACTATGTTCACTTTCATACCAGTAAGACAGATTTTTCCTGCTGGCCTTCTAAGAAGTCTTGTGTTAGAAAATTGATTTTTTACATTCTTTTGTTGGTTCTGCTGCTTTAGAATTCATTTCAAAGCTTATTTTAAAGTATTTTGGAAGGGAAATTGGGAGAGCTAAGGTGAGTCCCTGCTTTTACTCTGTCATCTTGGGTCTACCTCTGATATTATATTAATAATAACTGGAAACTCCTTAGCTTCCCATTCTCAAAACTTCCCCTTTTGTTCAAATCTACATATTTTGCCAATAGTCTTCAAACAATTTCTGACTCAAATTGAAAAATTTCGCATAAGTACCTCAGTACTTTTATTCTCTAGCAAAATTTTATTTTTCTCCTAATTACATGTAAAGATAGTTTTCAACCCTCTTTTCTTCATAAAATTAAGTTCCATTTTTTTTCTCTTTATATCCATCTTCTCCAAGATAGCAAATTTTCTGATATAGGTTATATGTGTACAATTGTGTTAAACATTTTTTCAATATCAGCCATGTTGTGAAAGGAGAATACTAACAAAAGAGAATAACCATGAGAAAGAAAAACAAAATAAAACATTAGAAAAACAAAACAAACAAAAACAAACAAAACAAAAACAAAACAATAGTATGCTTCAATCTGCATTAAGACTCCATAGCTCTTTCTCTGGATTTCGAGGGCATTTTTCATTGTGACAGTTTCAGAAATCTCTTGGATTGCTCTATTGCTAAAAAAATAAAGCTAAGTCTATGATAGTCAATCATTCAACAATGTTGCTGTTGCACTAAACAAGGATCTTCTGGTTCAGCTCACTCCACTAAACATTAGGTCATATAAGTCTTTCCAGGTTTTTTGTAAAATTCATCTGTTCATCATTTCTTACAGCACAACAGTATTTCATTACATTCATATACCACAACTTGTTCAGTCATTCTCCAATTGATGAGAATGCCTTCAATATCCAATTCTTTGCCAACACAAAAAGAGCTGCTATATTTTTGTTCATGTGGGTCCTTTCTTTTTTTTGGGCGGGGGGAGAGGGTGTCTTTGAAATATAGATAAAGCAGTGTTATTCCTGGATGAAAGGGTATGCAAAGTTTTATAACCCATTGGGCATAATTCCAAATTGTCTTGCAGAATTGTTGGATCCATTCACAACTCCACCAACAATGAATTAGTGTCACAATTTTCCCACGTTTTCTCCAATATTGGCCATTTTCCTTTTCTGTCATATTAAACAATTTGATAAGCATGAGGTGGTAACTCAGATGTTTTAATTAAAATTTTGCTAACCAATAGTGATTTAGAGCATGTTTTCATATTACTATAGATTTATTTAATTTCTTTCTCTGAAAATTGTTTATTCTTATTCTTTGGCCACTTATTTGGTGAATTACTTGTATTTTTATCAATTTGACTTTGTTTGCTATATATTTTAGAAATGAGGTCTTTATCAGAAATACTGGCTGTAAAAATTGTTTCCCATTTTTCTGCTTCCCTTCTAATCTTGGTAGCATTGATTTTGTTTGTGCAAAAGCTTTTTATCCCCTAATTTAATGTAATCAAAAATACCCATTTTGGGTTTCATAATGTTATCTACCTCTTGTTTGCTCACAATTTTTTGCCTTCTCCATAGGTCTGACAGGCAAATTATTCTTTGCTCTCTTAATTTATGGCATCATCTTTTATATCTAAATCAAATAACGTTTTTAGCTTTATCTTGTCTCTGTCTCTGTTTCTTTGTCTACCTCTCTATCTCTCATACACACAAATGGTTAAAACACTATTTAAATTTAATTCCCAGAAATTTAAACTGATTCCTTCCCTTCTCCAGCCCCAATAAGTTCCAGAAATTTTTAGAAAAAAAAAAAATCTTAAAAGAAATCAAAGGTTTAGAAGCACTTTCCTTCTTTGTTTTAGGTTGACTGAGATGAATTGAAGAATTCTATTGATCAAAAACTAAGTCACAGATAAAACAATGCTGGGGTGATCTCTTTTCCATTCAAAGATGTATAGGCTTAATTTATTTCACTATTGGCAATGGGTAAGTTTCTGAAAGTTCTTTAGTTTTTTGAGATGCTTATGGGTTTTTAACTGGAGAATGTATATTGAAAAGCTTACAGTTTTAATAACTATTTTCTGCTTTTGGTAAAAAAAAATTTGTCTTCATATATGCATTTTCTAGTCTTAAATGTGTATTCTATTAGATATTATTTCTAATGATTTTATTTAGAATCATTCAAAGCTGATCTGCAATATTGAAAACATTAAGCCTCTTTGATCTGGTACCAGGTTTAACACTGCTGATTTTATTCTCTGGGAGAAAAAAAAGTAAAAGTCCAGGGAATCAATAATTCCTGACTTATTAGATGGACAGAATACCTCAAATCAAGTTCTGTCACTTGATTCAGACAGTAAGCCAGCCAGCCAACATGTTTACTTAGTGTCCTCCACATGCAGTGTGGAGGCCCAAAGTAAGAGGAGATATGATTGCTCTCCTCCAGGTGATTATATTCTAATATAAATGTGCAGGCAAAATACAAATAGTAAGTGAGGAGACTGTTTGGAACTTTGAGCTATAGTAGATTGAGGGTGGGAAGACCTGGTTTTGAATTTAACCTCTGTATTTCCTAGTTTTAGGATTATGAACAAGCTTTCTAGAGTGGAAGTTATTTCATGCAAAAAATAGGGCTTATAAGAGCACCTTTTGTACAGATATGTTGGGAAGATCAAATGTGATGGTGAATGTAACATTTTAAAAACCTTTAAGTGATACACACACACACACACACACACTCTCACAATCAGATATGTTATTTTCAATTTAGAGGTGTAATGGCAAGCAAAGAAGTAGTTAACACCTTGTTTCAGCTATTTAATTGTTTAGCACCTTGTTTCAGTTCAAGTTTCTTTTAAGGCTTGCCCATGATTGTATCAAGTCTTTTGTTAAGATCCCATGTTGTTAATACAACAGGAAGGGGAAGAACAGGGAGGAGCTTAATGACCATATATAAGGAGAAGCCCAGGCTGGGAGACAGCAGAAATAGGAGGAAGCATGGCTGTGGTGCCAGTACTGTGTCTGTCTGTTTTGATATTACTTTGTCAGATTCTTCTGCTAATAAAGGATATTGCTGTTATTATAGAAGCCATGGGACCTTACTGCTAGTTCAGAAGGTCTGGAAGAGAATTTCTTGTTGTCTGTTTTCAGAAGTCCTGCAGGAGGGCTTTACTGATGTTTTCAGAGTTCCTGTAACTATACTGATGATTTGCATTCATTTCTCAGACCTTGTTTGTGGGGCTATGTTGATTTCACAGGCAGAAAGTTAATTGACAATGGTGCCAGCAATGTGCATGAATGTTGTTTTGCCTCTGTTAAGCTTTGTCTTCCCAGGAACAGAGACTGTGAAGGACTTGAGGTGGACTGGACCCTGTGAGCTTCAATATAAAACAGTAACTAGACAAGAAGCTGGATGAGGAGTTGGGAGATACGTGCCTTTGAACTCAGGTGACAATTGAGTGGATTCAGGTAGGAGCTGGACCCATGGAATAGGAATGATGGAATCTGAGGTCCAGCCTCAAATTAAGATGAAAAGACCTCCCGTTTGGTATTTAATACAAACTGAGAAGATCATGATTTACTGTGGCCTCGGGGTGGGAAGGCTTGTACTCTGTATCCTATATTCTCTTCAGGATAATTGAATCAAGGATGATTGAAAACTAATCTACAATTAAGAAGAAAGCAGACTTTTGACTAAGAGATTAAGACAATGTGACCTGGGCATGGAGAACTTTGACCTTTGTACTTTGTTTCCCTTAAGGAGGCTTGCTTCTTATGGATGAATGTGTTAAGGACTTACTGAATGATATATTTTGTTTAAAACTATGTGGCCACTTTGGTGAAAACAACGTGGCCACTTTAGTGATAATTTGTTATGCTATAACATTGTGAATTCTCTAATTTGGTTTTCTGTCAATGTTTTGTCTTAGTTTATTACTGAATAAATAGAGAGTTCACTATACTATGTAATCAGAACCTTGAAGCTTCTCATAGCAGCAGTCCTCTGGAAAGCTGCTCGTGCTTGGCTTTGCAAGACACAACATGATGTAATGGACAGAGAATTGTTCTTGGATCTGTATTAATGTCTTACCACTAACCTATATTGGATCTGTGATGTGGGTAAGTCACATGACCTCTCATAGTTTTCATGACTTTCTAAGTAACTGATTGCATTGATAAGAAGAAATTGTCTTACCTAAGGTATTCCCATTGTAATGAAATCATCAGCCCTATCTCTATCTTTGTTATTCATGTTGAAACTGTCATAGAGAGTGGAATAAACTATAGAACATGGCATGCTTGATGAATAAGAACCATACACATGAATTACCAATTTTCAGAGAATTAGAATGTAATGAAGCATGAGTGGATTTTGAAATTGTGCTGAACACAATTGAATCTTTAACAATTCAAAAAGAATTTTGGGTCCTGACAGTATAACAAGGATATTTATTGCAGATGTGAGGAAGCCTGGATTCATAGAATTTACCCTATCACAATTAAATATCAAAACTCCGTCAAGAAAAAAATAATTAAAATTGACAAAATGAGGTTTTGTTTAATCTAATCAGAAGGATGATATTTTATTAGCTTTGGCAAAACCCTGATTTTCACAACTGTCAATTAAACAAAGTGCATGCTTAGTACCCTAGGTCTCTGCTATGAAATTTAATGGGAGAAAATTAATTGACCTCCTTCTGTACGGGGGGTATATATGTGTATAATATGTGTGTATGTGTGTGTGTATATATATATATGTATATATATATGTGTGTGTGTGTATGTATATATGTGTGTGTGTGTGCGCACAATACTTTGGTGTTTTCTAAGATATAAGTTTCATTACCTGGACAAAAGTCTAGTGACTTTCCATATCCACTCACAACTATTATGCATCACAGAGAAGCTTTGATTAAAGTTCTCCCTAGTCCAATATTCTTTTCACTATTGCACAACATTATAGACTATCATCTCTTTCTTTTTTTCCTTTCTCTTAGTAATATAAGACTTTTTGTTTCATATTTTGCCCTGCATGTTTATTCAAAAGCATAGACAGCAAAAGGAGTTTTATGCTCTGATTTTGCCCAACAACAACAAAAGAGATGGGAAAAGGAAAGTAAAGCATGATCAATCTGAGAAGGACCTCTGACCACTTAATTTAAAATATAACATTGGAATGTCTCCTGTGGGGTTCAAGAACATTACTTTATCCTATTCAATATTGATCTCTCAAACTGTCAGAAACATCAAGCTTTCTGAAAGCATCCACTTGTCTTACATCTATTTCTTTTTTTCCCAGTCTAGCATCCTTGGCCGTATGAAATCAAATACAAGTACTCACAATTATCAATCCAATCAAAATGTACAACAACCTACATTGAGGTCATTTCAACACCCTGAGTTTTGGTTCATTATAAACACAATGTACTGGATTGAATTCAACAAATAATATTAAAATTTCTACATTAGAGATATCTTAACCAGTCCTTGATTTCCCTATTGGAGTCAATCAATATAATATACATTTTAAAAAATTATTTTCTTAACTATACTTGATCATGCCAGTTTATTTGCAAATATAAGTTTTATATATGGCTTTAAGTTATTGAGTTTTTTTTTTAAGTGGTGGTTTGAATTTGTTTCTCTTTGGTGTATTTAATTTCTGGTAAAGAGTGGTTCCTGCAAAATCTGAAAACCTTTAGATTCAAGTAGAATGTAAGCTTTTTGAAAGCAGAGAATAGAAAAAAAAGAAGTGGGAGTAGTAGAAGAATTTTGTAGAGATCGATTTGTAAAAGTTAGAATTATCTGAAAGTGGAATATTTCCCTTTATAAGGGAGTAAAATCCTCATTACCAGTAGTTTGTTTTGTTTTGTTTTTTTAAATAAGGCCAAATGATCCATCTAATATCAAGGTTGTTATAGTAAGAATTCATTTAAAGATTCTAAATGGCATAGATGAACCCTGAGGTCCTTGCCTACAGTGATAATATGACTTTCAATTACTGACTGTGTTTCATTTCTTCTTCTTCTTACAACAGAAAGTAAGCTCATTTTAAATATTTGCTTGGGGTAAAAAATATGGCTAAATGCCTGTACAAATTTTTTCACTTCTTTGCATTACTGATAACTGATTTATACTATTCTCCTATGTTTTTCCCCTGCATCAAGTTATTCTGCTCTATAATCCATCCTTTACATAATTTCCAAAATGATATTTTAAAACCATAAGTCCGAGCATGTCAGTCCTTTGCTCAATAAATTTCCATGGCTCCCTATTATTTCTATGCATTCTAACTCAGTTTGGCATTTAAAGTGTTTCACAATCTAGCTCCAACCTACATATCCAGCATTACTATACATCAGTCCTCTTGGTATACTCTATGACAGGCATTCTTATTCTGGTGTCTGCGAATTTGTTTTAACTTCTTACTACTCAAAGATGACAATTCATTGTTTGTCTTTAGGAATTTGCTCAATCTTTCTTCTATGTCTTGAATGTGGCCCTTCCACATTTCTATTACTTAGGAAATCCCTATTTTCCTTAGAAATTTAATAAAAATGCTACTTAATAAGTGAAATCTTTCCTGATCCCCTTAGTTTCTAGGGCCTCCATCTTCCAAAATGTTGTTCAGTCATTTCTGACACTTCATGACCCCTTTTGCGAATTTCTTGGCAAAGATACTCAACTGGTTTTCCATTTCCTTTTCTAGCTCCTTTTACAAGATGGATAACTGAAGAAAACAGGGTTAAGTGACTTCTCCAGGATCACACAGCCAGTAAAATCTGAGGCTGAATTTGAACTCACAAAGATGAATGAGTCTTCCTAACCTCAGGTTCAGCACTCTATCCACTGGGCCACTTAGCTATTCCTCCAAAATATCTTGTATTTATTTTGTATGTAATATGTATTGACTTGTATAGGTATATTTTGTCTGTTCAATTGAGTTCATGCTCCTTGAGGGAAATCCTTCCATTTTTGCTATTGGTTCCTCTCACAAAAGCTTGGCTATAGTAAGCATTTAATTAATTCTTCTTTAATTAAGTTGCATTCAATGTAAGAATTTCAGAGAGAGTGATGTATAGAAAATCCAGGGTAAACAAGTGGTAAAAAGAAGGCATGTCCAGAAAGAGAGTTCATGGAGAAAGGACAGAGTGCATATCAGGATGAAGGAACAATTTTTTTTTTCCATTCATATGTGTTAGCTTGCCCTTCAAAATACTCTAATATGTGTCATTAAATCTCTTTTAACTCCATTTACCATACTTTTTATTTTGTTGATTGTCATTCTTTATTCTCAAAAAGGACCAAAATGACATCATTATGCTAGAGTCAAGTTTCAATGTGTTCAAATGTAGCTTATCAGATCAATATGAACTTGGAATGTTCTGTTACAAGTTGGACACAAATAGTCCATGTGAATATTTGGGATGGATTCTCTAAATTTAAATTCTCAAAATTTAAAAATAAAAATATTTTAAATATTAAACTTAAATATAAATCTAAAATGACAATATATTGAAAAGTCACTATTGAAATTTAGATTATTTTAGAAGCATAGATTGAAATATCTTCACTTTCTTTAACTTTACATATATGTGTTGGTAGGTGCAGAGATCTTTATAAAAATCTCAAATAATTTGCATACTTCAGTCTACATTAGGGCAAGAATTCATGCTTTCTTTTTTTTTTTTTTCATGATTGTTAAACCTTAAGAGATAGCTTCAAATTCTTTTGGAGTGAATTCCTTAATTTTCACATTATCTGCTTTTTAGTATCATTTTGGACTTCTTCACATATTCCTTCCTAATATGAATAAAGAGTATTATCATTATTCAATTCTTCTGAGTTAGAATTTAGCAATTCCTGACAAAGTTATTCACAGTTCTTCATCAAACATTATTGCTGTCAATGTGCACAATGTTCTCTTGGATCTGTTCATTTCACTATTCATCAGTTTATATAAGTCTTTCCAAATTTTTTCTGAAATCATCCTGCTTGTCACTTCTTACACCACAATAATATTCCATTTCAATCATATAACACAACTTCTTTAGTCATTCCCCAATTAATACATATCCCCTCAATTTCTAATTCTTAGATACCACAACAAAACTGCAATAAATATTTTTGTACAAATAGGTCCTTTATTTCCTTTTTTGTCATCCATTTTTAAGTGCTCTTTCTTATTAAAAAAAAATAATAAATGGGGCAGCTAGGTGTCACAATGAATAGAGTACCAGCCCTGGAGTCAGGAGGACCTGAGTTCAAATTTTGCCTCAGATACTTAATACTTACTAGCCATGTGACCTTGGGCAAATCACTTAACCCCAATCACCCTGCCTTCCCCCTCCAAAAAGCAAAAAAATAATAATTAAAATTAAGAATTTTAGGTAATGTGGTATATAGCAGCATATCTACACATAACAATAGACAAGTGAAAACTGACAATGTATTAGTGGGTCAAAATCCTTGACTAGCTTGCAAGTGTCATCTTTAAAATAATTTATTTCATGTTGACAGTGATCTAGTATCATTTTATAATTCACAATAATCTAAAGTAACATTATTCTAACTCACATAAATCATGACTTAACAGTAATGTATATGTGTGTTTAGATTACAACTCAATACCAAGTAATATGTAAACTTCCTCATGTTCTGAGTCATTTTCTCTCTAATTACATGCATCTTCTAATTCACATACTTTCATTTACTATCTTTTACTTCTCTAATTTCTCAAGTTACAATAATTTTGTCAAACTCTGGCAGTCTAAACATATACTGAAAATTATTGTGTTATGTTATAATGACTTAGATCCATTTTACAAACCTTAAAGAACTGTATATGGGGTGGCCAGGTGGCTCAGTGAGTAAGAGCACCGGCTCCAGTGATGGGATGACCTGGAGATCGAATCCCAGGCTCAGACACTTAGCACCCACCCAGAAACACCTGGCCGTGTAATCTTGAGCAAGTTACTTAACCCCAATTACTTAAAAAAAACCTGTATAAATACTGCTACCATTACTACTTATTATTATAATTATTATTACTAATCTGTCTTTCCAAATTTGGGAGTACAGTGGAAAGAAAATTAGATTTAGAATACAAAGAGGTCTTTACCACTTCCTATGTGAGCCCTTGGGAAAGTCACTTCACCATTTTAACATATGTTTTGTCATCTATAAAACAAAGGAAATATATTACATTGCTGTTAAAACACTTCACAATATTAAATATCTGTGGTTGTTTTATGCAGATTTTTCTTTTTAGTGAGTACACTCTGGTTCCCTACCCAAGAGCCAAGTTGCTGTATATGCCAAAGTACCCTATGGGTTTGTAAATGCCCCTTTACTATTGTCATCAGTTTGAATTTCCACCAGCTATTTTCCTCATAATTAGGTTTCAGAAAGTCACTATCACTCCAGTCTCATTTTACCACTAAACATCAGGAAGCTTTCGCAAAGTGATATCTACTTCAAAGATGTAGCAAGAACAAAGAACAAATATTTCCTCCAATACTTTGAAGGCACATTCTCTCCTACACCTCTTCAGCCTTTGAGGGAATAGGCTCAACATTTCTCTCAGTTAGCTTAGTAACTACAAATCATTGTTTGCTCCAAGTTCACTCTCAAAGTCACCATCTCTGTTTGATGAGTCCTTGCCTCAACTCCATTCATTGTTTGCTCTTTGGGCAGAGTTTCACTAGTTAAAATTCCAGACTTCAGAATGTCAGGTTACCAAGTGGCGTCCCAACTTAAAATTTTCAATCTTTTCATAGGTTACTATGAGAAAATTCACTAATATTCCCAGTAGCACTGAGGTAAATAGGTGGTGGCTGAAGTTCATAAATCTTTTTGAATGCTGAAACATCCTTCAGAGAGTTTCCCCTTCACCAAATATTCAGTTAATCATAAAGTTACAAAATGTTCCCCCACTAGTCACAGTCTCACCAATGAGCTTCCTTTTCACATCCTGACTATTTTGCCTAAAGCATGTAACAGGTTCTCCAGCATCTCCATGTATGTAGGTATCAGACTTCCACTACATCTTAAAAACTTTGCATTTAGCTAATGTAGTAGATGAATAATGGTGGAGTGGTAACTAATTGATAGAAGATATTAAAAAGGTTAAAAATTCCAAATTTTTATGAAATCAGAATCTCAGGTGACTTATTTGGGTAGTCTGGTATTTAATAATAATTTCATGGCTGATTTTTCTTTAATTTATACATTTTAATTTCTAATTACCATGCACTTGTGTTTCTCCTTGCTCTCCACCTCCCTCAATGAAATACAGAGAAATGCAAAGCCCTTGTATCATAACCAGTCAAATAACACACACACACACACACACACACACATTCTTAGTGGGCACACTGTCTAAAACATGTGTTTCTAATTCTAAAAATTAAACCATGACCTTTTTTTCATGAAGTGGACAGATGATCAGAGTTATTTTAAAATAAGATCCTGATAAATCTGAGCAAAAAGAAAATAAAAATAAAATATTTGTAAGTTCAGAATTATGATTCCAGTTATGGTATAGGTAGAGGGATGTCATTGATAAAGATTGAGGATATAGTGAGCTTTATTTTGATACTACAGTGATTTTGTGTAACAAGGGAAATGGTACACTCATCTAGCTGTTGGATCATTTGCAAACTGAAACTAAATCTAGGGAAGGATCTGGAACAAATTTCAAAGTGCTAAGGTATGTCTTTTTATTCTTCCCACATATTAGCAATCACCCACTCTCCAGATGTCCCATGTCTTCCAGTTTTTCTAAGGTTGATCAACCTCCCATTCTTGTACTACACCCAGGTCTTCTTTATAATATAAAATTATATAAATGCCTCCCTTATTAAGAATTTAATTATTAAAGTGAAAAAAGAAGCAAAGAAAGTAATTTGAATAAACTAATTCATGCTGAGGTGTGAATGACTAGTGCTACATCTTTCTGGATGGTATTTGTATTTTAAGATAGTTATTTATTAACTTAAATGCATCCCTAAGTGATGTTAAAACAAGTAAACCAAGTGAAATAAAGATTTTTTGAAAATTTTCTAAAAATACTGAGCACATAAGATCTTTCTTCTAATATCATTGCCTCCCAATTTCCAGAAGGTCTGTGAAAATCTCTGAGAAATGTTCTAAAGCATTTTAAGTCTTTGGAGGAAGAAAGTTTACATTGAATGCATATAAAGAAACTGATAAATTAACAACTTGATAAATTTAAAAAGTTTGGAATAGATCAGGCAAGCAGAAACAGGTATGTTCTGAAGAAAGTAAAAGGACAAATTATCTAAGCAAAATTAAGAAAGGTTAGAATACTAACTTAAAAGTTAATAAAAGATAGGAATAACAAAGAAATATGTGGAAGCAAACACAAAGTACAACAACCATAACTTAAAAAAAGAATGAATTATAGAATTGATTATGAAGGAACTGAAGAATGGAAAAGAATGCAAACCCACATATCTACTGTATTCAAGAAATGCTAAAAACAATACTTAGAAAATAAAAATAGGAGTTGAATACAAGTTGTTATATATCAAATGATTTTTTAAAGGGAGAATGATAGCAGACATGCTGTCAAAGGAAAAAATCAAAACTTCATAATATCTTTAGAACATACACAGAAAAGAAATAATGCACCAATATTGGACCAATAATGCACTCGCATATAAGTACCAAATAGCATAAAATCTGAATTCTAAAAAAAAAAAGGAAAGGTAGCTGAATTGTAAAAGTTAACTAAATGTTATAGTATAGGAGGTGGCATTTGAATAGAGCCTTAAATTAAGCTGGAAATATATAAAACAATATTATAGGAGGCTTTCATATTCTCTCAGAGGTGAATAAACCTAAGGGAAAGACAAATAAAAAGAAAATACGAATGTATAAATTGTTAGAGAACTTAGAAAAGAAAGGTTTGCCACATCTTATAAACAGCAATATTAAAGAATCCCCAAAATACCCAGTACATATAAAAACTGAAAATATTGAAGGTCACTGAGAAATTATAATTAGTTATGGTAATAAAAATATTAAAAGAATTTAAACTAAACTATAAAGGAATATAAAACCAAGGAAGAGAAGGGGAGATTTAACATGAATCGTGTCAAATATTTAAAGAGTAATTGTTTTCTTGTAATACCAAAGTTTAAAAATATATATATATAAAGAAAAAAACAATGCCAAATTTTTTTATGAGTCAAATAGAGGTCTAATATCACAAAATGGAAAAACAAGCCACAATATAAAAGAGTTTTAGCCCAAAACCACAAATAATTTCAATGCAAAAGATTAAGGAAAATCAATGCAAAGCCTAGAGCAATAAATGTATATTTCCATATCTATATAAATAGATACAGACACATATTCACAATTGGCAAATTGGATGCAAATCAAGAATTTAATGGTAATTCATAAATAAGAAAATAATTAGCATATTCAAGCAATTAAAAATAAAATAACAAAAATGTATATGATTATATTGAAATATACACAAAAAGCCTTTATTAGATACAATCACTTATGGAAGGAAGGAAGAAAGGAAGGAATCAACGAACAAAGGAAGGAACAAAAGAAAGAAGAAAAAAGGAAGGAGAAAAAGAAAGAAAAAAAGGAAGAAAGAAAGAAAGGAAGAAAGAAAGAAAGAAAGAAAGAAAGAAAGAAAGAAAGAAAGAAAGAAAGAAAGAAAGAAAGAAAGAAAGAGAGAGAGAGAGAGAAAGAGAGAGAGAAAGAGAGAAAGAAAGAGAGAAAGAAAGAAAGAAAGAAAGAAAGAAAGAAAGAAAGAAAGAAAGAAAGAAAGAAAGAAAGAAAGAAAGGAAGGAAGGAAGGAAGGAAGGAAGGAAGGAAGGAAGGAAGGAAGGAAGGAAGGAAGGAAGGAAGGAAGAAAGAGCAAGAGAGAAAGAGAGAGAGAGAGGGGAAGGGAGGGAGGGAGGGAGGAAGGAAGGAAGGAAGGAAGGAAGAAAGGAAGGAAGGAAGGAAAGAAGGGAGGGAAAATAGGTAGAGATATTTTTATTATAAAAAGGAAAAATATCTAAAACTACTAGCTAACATTTATTGCATTGGGAAAACATTAAAAACTTTCATAATCAATACACAAATAATGCAAGCTAGCCAACTTTCCCACACTAATGTTTGATATAGTCCTAGAAGTGCTAGCAGTAGCAATAAGAGAAAAGGAAGATATTAAAAGCATAAACAGTAACAAAGGAATGAAAATCATTCATAATCATTCCCTAATGGAAATGAAGTTGACTTGTATCAACAAATCATTCTCCCCTCCAAAAAAATTACAAACTATTTATATTCATAAAAATAAATGTTCCCTCCAAATCACAAATGATAAAAGTAATACTAATCAAAATAACCAAGGTATCATAAAATATCAAGAAAATTGGCAAAGATGACAAAAATGGAAATAGTATGTGCTAGAGGGGCAGCAAAATGATAGCTACAATAATACACTGCTAACAGAGCTATTCAATGACCCATTAATTCTGGAAAACTATGAGGAAACAGTAGAGGCTTTATTTAGTTTAATTTGTCATAATGTGTAGGGATTCACTGATTTTTTTTTTTTTGGTCTTTATTAATTTGTTTGTTTACTTTTAGTTTACAAGATTCATTTCCACAATTACTTGAGTTCCAAATTTTCTCCTCCTCCTTGCCCCCTCACCCCCCCCCCACCATGGCAGCATACAATCGAGTATAGGATCAACAAATACTTTCACATTAGTCTCGTTATAAAGAAGGTTTGTATCAAATGGAATGAACAATGGGAAAGACGAAACAAGACCAAACAAGAAAAAGAAAGAGAGCAGGTAATTTGCTTCAATCTGCATTCAAACTCTGTTCTTTCTAGTTCTTTCTCTGAATGTAGACATCTCTCTACATCATGAATCTTTTGGAGCTGACTTATAACCCTGCATTGCTGAGAAGAGTCCAGTCTATCAAAGTTGGTTGTCACACATAGTTTGGGTCTTGGAATTTTTCTTAAAAGGCTAATACAATATCAATCCTTTGAACCAAAGATCACACTGTTAAGAAGGAGAGAAAGAAAAGTAATTGCATACATATACATATATAAGTATAGTATGTATATACTTGTGTATATACATACATATATATGTGTATTTTTGCATTTGTGCATATGTGTGCATATGTGACATTCATAGAAGCATTTTCTACAATCATTCATTCATTCCTTTTTTTCTTATTTATGTTTTTCTGTAGCAAATAACTAGAAAAAAAGTGCCCATGAATTGAGGGAGAGATATGGTCCATGAAGAAATTTGTTTTATTTGACTATAAATATCCAGAGTTTTATTTTCCTTTCTTTCTCCATTGATTGGGATTATTGTAGAAGGGGAGAAAGTGCATATTTTTCTGATTAATAAAATTAATTTTAAAATATCTACAAGAATATAATCTGAAAGTAAAGAATTGTTGTTATTGTTTGTGCTTCATTCTTGAAGAGGATCATGACACCAGGACCTTGATGACATGACTTGCAAATGAATTGGATTTAAGTGAGGGAGGGCTGAGCAAAATTAACAATTCATTTTCTCCTCCCAAATTTTTAATATTAAAATATTTAATCCAAATATTTAAATCCAGGGGCAAGATTTGGATTACAATGATGATTGGAGATGTCCCCAGATGTGGTGGGAGATCTTGGAAAATACAGAGATGTCAGGAGTGAATGCTATATCATAACGATCAAGCATGGCCACATAGAAGAGTTATAAAAAGTGAATGTTCCTCTCTTCTTTCTGAAGATTAAGGATGAAAATAGCACATATTCTCATATGTACAACATGTTCTTCTTCTAAATTCTTTGAATGTAAAATTGGCATTACTTCATAGCTAAAGGTCCTTCTCCTAACTGATTACAAACTATGTTCTTTTCAATTGGGATAAATGTGGCATTTAGTCATTACATACATTGGACTTTTAAACTTGTGATTCTGATGGGGAATTATGTGTTCCACCAATCAATATATTCAAAAATTTGTGGCAATTTTCTAGTATTGCTTTTTGCAGTGGTATATTCATACTTTTGAATTTGATGTGCTTTATGAGAAAACCTATGAGACTAGGTTGATAGACATATAAACTTGTCATGTCTGTCCTTTAGTTTATATAGAATTAATAATGTGTCCTTTTAGGGTTTTTTTTTTTTTGCTTCTTTTCTGCAAAACTTTCTTCAGTTTTTCCATTTTTAGTTTCAAATATATCATTCTCTTTCTCAGAGCCTGTAGTATTTTGGAAATATTCTCTATCATGTATTCTAATTTGTCTACTCTATATCTACAATTCAAGCTTAAAAGAAATAATTTGTAGTTTAATTTACATCCTTTCTTTTTTAAATTTATTAATTTTTGAGCCATTATTATTTATTGTTGTTTCATGATATATAGGGGATTTGTGGTATTTCCTTTTTAATTGATTTGGTCGTTTTATTTATTATATTTATTCTAAATGTTAGATTCTTTAAATGTTTTGCTTTTTTTCTATTTTTAAAAGTCTCATGACTTGTTTATCTGATTAGGAGGTATCCTAGGTTTTCTTTAATAATCTTTTAACTTCTTTCTTGTATTTCTAGTACTTTTCATCTTCATTTTTTTATCCTTTCCTAAATTATTGTAGAATGTTCTTTTATCTTTTTTTTTTCCTGCACAGATCCCTGAAGCTAAGTATCCTCAAGGTTTCCCAAATGGATTGTGAGAGACTGGAGAGATTTCTGGAATAAATTCTGTAGGGCAAGTTTCCATCTTAGCCATGCATCTAACTCCCCTTTCCTTGTCCTCAGAAAGCCTGTCCTTTCTAGTAGGCTCTTAACTACTCTACCCTTTCCACAATTCTATTCCTTTCCCTTTGTGTGATTAAGCAGAATTTTCAGTCTCCTCTATGTGTGAGTGGGGAGAAGGTTGGTTCAAACACCAATCCACAAGATATATGTAATAAGCATAGTGACCTAGAAATCACAATGCAGGGAGATACATTTGACCATGTTTCTCCTCACACTGCTAATGGAAAACATTTGGTGTAGCTGAAACTAATTTAAGGATCTTAAATGTCGCCTATGTGACAATTCCTTTGCTGCAATCTCCGTGGAAATGTGTACTGTGAACATGCCAATTTAATAGAAATCAAGAGTTGGGTCAGTCACATTATTCATTACAAATACTCTGTTGTTGCTGAAGCATATGCAGTTTCATTTTATTTTCCAGCAACAGAAAATAACACTGGATAACTATTTCCAACTGGGGGCTTTGATCACACTTCCATTAATGGAGGTGAGTGTGATTTAATCCAGTAAGGTACACAGTGAAAATTAAGTGCTGAACCTTGGAGCAGTTTCATTAATAAGGATACATTATAAACCCAAACACTATCCTATTTAAAAGGTAAGAATAAAATGGTTGTTTTTAAGAGCTGAAATTCCTTTAAACATAGAAATTCTTTTCTTGACACACTGTCTGAATATTTTCATGCTTTTCCAAAGAAATAACAAAGAATTTTAACTATTTTAACTGTTCTTTAATAGTACAATTATGTGATCACCTTCAATATATGACTTTGGAGTTTGTTCTCCCTATTACTATTTCTCATAAAAAGTAATTTTGAAAAGAAAAGAGCTTTTTAAAATCACATCATGATCTTATAAAACTTGAGCAAAAAGCAAATTTTCAGTTTGTCCAAAGTCTGTGCACTTGAATGAGAAAAGCCAGACTTTTCATACTAGACATGGCATTCTTTGGAAAACACAAGTATATCAGTGAAAAGTAGAAGTGATGAACAATTCATAAAAATAATAACTTTATGTTTAAGAGCAATAAGTTCTCTATGGTAAGAAAGCTTTTTAATCCTACCCAGTATGAGACTGACTTCATTTGAAAAAATGAAACATATATTAAGCCATCTTTAAAGACATTTTTATCATAAATAATCTAATGTTAGGATTTTAACAGGCTTCAAATGTTAGTTACCTGACATATCAGAGTAAGAAACTATAGTATTTTACTATTGAAAGGAACCTAAGTGAAAATTTCAAGAACCATAAGGGAGTGTATATGTCATTTGTTTATTATGTTTTTTTTCTTTTTTTTTAAGGATGGAATGGAGGTATCTGGATGTTAATTGATTTTTTTCCCCTAAGGAACACAAGTATAGGTCACTGAGTCAGAATGTGAATTCATATCTTGTGATTACATTCAACATTCTTTCCACTGTACACATAGAGATCATCTAATATCGTCACCAGTTTTATTTAAAATTCCAAAGCACCTAGACTATATTACCTTATTTGATTCTTATAACACATTTTTTAGTTGAAGAAACTGAACTTTTTAATCAAATTTTATGTTTATTTTTAGTTAACATCATTCATTTCCACAATATATTGAGTTACAAGTTTTCTCCCCATCTTTCCCCCACCCACCAACCAAAAACAGTGATCTCACCATATACCTCCCCAATCTGCTCTTTCTCAATCTTCCCTAGACCCTGTCCAACTCTCTGGTAGGGCAAGATGGATCTCCATACCCCAGTACCTGTATATCTTATTTCCCAGTTGCATGTAAAATAATAATGATAATATATTTTTTAAACATTTGATTTTAAAACTTTGAATTCCAGATTCTTTCCCTTCCTCCCTTTCACCCACCCTTACTGGGAAGATAAGCAATTCAATATTACATGTGAAGCTACGCAAACCATCTCCACAGTGGATATAATGTGAAAGACTGACTATACTTCCCTCCATCCTATCCCGTCCCCCACTTGTTCCGTTCTCTATTTTACCTCTGTCCTTTTCAAAAGTGTGTGTTTCTAACTACCCTCCCCACAAACTTTCCCTCCCCTCCATCATTCCCACTCACATCCCCTTCCCCCCTACTCTCCTGTAGGTTGAGATACCATATTTAGTGTGCATGTCATTCCCTCCCTAAGCCAAGTTCAATGATAGTAAGGTTGACACATTCCCTTTTGCCTTTCTGTTCTTCTGCTGTATTGAAAGAGTTTTCCCTTGCCTTTTCTATATGAGATAATTTACCCCATTCTATCTCTCCCCATCTCCTCTCATTATATTCCTCTCTTACCTCTCAATTTCACCTTTTAAGTATCATCCCTTCCTATGCAAATGATCATGTGCTCTCTGTCTATGTATACCTGAACACATATATACATATACTCACATATGTATTCATATACCCAAATGGCCTCCTATATATATATATATATATATATATATGCAAGTATACACATACATTTATATTCCCTTCAACTATCCTCATACTGAGAAAAGTTTCAGAAGTTACAATTGTTTTTTTTCATATAGAAATGTAAATAGTTCAACTTTGATAAGTTCATTATGATTTCTTTTCCCTGTTTACCTTCTCATGCTTCTCTTGCTTCTTGTATCTGAATGTCAAATTTACTATTCAACTCTGGTTTTTTTTCATCAAGAATGCTTGAAAGTCTTCTATTTCATTGAATGACCATGTTTTCCCCTGAAACATCATACTCGGTTTTGCTGGGTAGGTGATTCTTGGTTTTAATCCCTAACTGAGATTTCTTTCATTGCATCAATTCTCTGTTAAAGAACCCATAATGCTCTCTCTTGCCACTATTTCAAGTTTAATTTCTTCTGCTAGGCTTGTATAATTTTCAAAATGACTGTACCCCTCCTCTACCTCCACACACATATACATTGCAGGGGTTGGGGGAGGGGGGGAGAGAGAGAGAGAGAGAGAGAGAGAGAGAGAGAGAGAGAGAGAGAGCAACTATGTGGATTGGAAAAGGCTTCATTTAGAAGGTATCACTTGAACATCCCTTTCAGGGAAATAAGAGATTTCTAAAAGTAGAGGTGAACTGGTATTACATACCAGGACTGGGCTAGTACAAAAAAATGAAATTGAGAAATAGTATTAGGAGTGTGCTGGAGTTAGCTCAAAGAAGTTAACAAAACCAATTGTTGGGGTGGCCAGGTGGCACACTGAGTAAAAGTGCCAGCCTGGAGCCAGCCCAGAGTCGGGAGACTGGGGATAGGTCCCAGCATCAGATACTTAACATCCACACACAATAAATGGCCGTGTAACCTTGAGCAAATTACTTAAGCCCAATTGCTTTAAAATGGAAAAAAAAGACAATTGGTAAATTTGCAATGTGAGCATTCACACCTTAGAAATTGTTAAATGCAACAAAATAGGGCTTAATTTATTATTCTACTGATTTTCTAAAATTTAACAAGGAGAAAATGTCAATCATACAGACTAAAGCTAAACATTGTCAGATAGCTGGATGTTAAAGAATTACCAGCAAAATAACCAGTATAAAACATTGTTGAATAAAAAGTATTGTAGAGAACTGGAGATGCAACATATGAAAAAGATGGAATAATTGGTTTTGGCCAAGCTAAGAGTGACTTTAAAAACTAATTATATTTGATCCTACACAGAGTTAGGAAATATTTTCATTTATAAGGGGAAAGGAAATAAGAGTTTATACAGCACTGTTCTAAGTATTTCAGAAATATTATTTCATTTGATTTAAAAACAACTCTGTACAGTATGTACTGTTATTATCCCCATTATATATTTGAGCAAATTAAGGCTAACATATATGACTTGCTTATATATATAGACATATATATCTTATAAGTGTCTGAAGACAAATTTGAATTCAGAGCTTCTTGACTCCAGTCCAGTGTTTTATCTATTGCATCAACAAGCTTCCTTCTAATGGATTATGATGAATAGGAAGTACATAGTTAGACCAGAACATTTTGGAAAAAAATCTTTTGACAGCTATGTGAAGGACACAGAGATGTATATGCCTATGTAGATATGAATGCAGAGATGAGTCAGGGACAAAATATGAAGTCACTATAATAATTTAGTCAAATGGTATAGAGAAAGAAGGGGATGAAAGCAAAAGTAATTGTGGGTAATGGAAATGACAAGACTTGTCAACTACTATTTATATGGAAGAAAGTAGATCAAAGAGTGGAAGAAAATGGTGAGCTTGTGAACTTGATTAAGCTGAAAGATCCTAATGTTTGCAATTAAAGAGATAATGTATTTCATGGGAAAGGAAATGAGTTAATCTTTTGAGTTGTTGATTTTTAAGATTCATGACCTCATTTAGGTTGAAAATTTTAATAGGTCTAGATGTAAGGAGAAATTCTGAGGTTGGATAATAAATTTGGAATTCATCAGAACTGAGATAGTTATACCAATGGTATCTGTGAGGTCAAGTGAGAGTATATAAAGAAAGAAGAGAAGAAGGCCAAGGACTAATCACTGGGTTGTGTGTTTTCTACAAGGAATTTGCAAAGTAAACTGAGAAGGAACAGTCAGACAAAGAGTAATTTCATGAAAACTGAAAGGAGAGAGAGAGTATACAGGAGAGAAAAGGTATCCACTAGAAACAAATGCTGCAGAGATGTTAAGAAGGATGAAGGCTGAGAAATTAACATCTAATTCAGCAATTAAAAGATCTTTAGGAACACTGGGGATGAGGGTGGAAATATCTGTCTATGTCTGTGCATGTGTATTTACATATACATAAACACATATACACATACATATGTGTTATATGCATATGTATACATATTTTATATATGTGCCTGTATATATTGTGTGTATATGTATATGTGTATATAAATATATACATATATATATACACACACACATACATATTTGAAAGGACTCATATTTGAGTGAGAGCAGTGGATTGAGGGTTAATAGTCTGAATAAAATATGGGCAGTGTTTTTCAAGTCAGTAACAGAACCAAAATTAAACTGTAAATCTACTGACATCATGTGGTTTGGTGTGAAAAGAGCTAGAAGTGGAATTAGAAGACCTGAGCTTGACTTCTGACTTCATTTTACTTTTGTACTTCACTTACTGCATGTATGTTCTTGAACAAATCACTAAATTGCTCTGTGCCTCAGTTTACTCATCTAAAATATGAAACTATCTGAACTAGATAATCATATCCAAAGTATCCCTCAAATATTTTTTTTCTTTACCATATCTTTACTTGGGAGACATTTTATTATTCTGATAATGTGGTATGAGGGGTAGGGAACAGGTAGAAAGAATACATCAACAAACACATCAGAAAACTGACTTTTTAGTCAATATTTCATTTTATTACTGAAAGCTTTTTATGTACTGAGGACTTCATGAATAAGAGTATTCAACATTCCAACTTCTTAGTGAAGGTTATATTTACAGTACAGCAAAATGCAAATTTTAATAAAGAAGACCTAGGGGTGGAGTGAAGATGGTAGCATAGAAGCAGGAAAACTCCATGTGTTCCCCCATAATCACTCCAAATAACTATAAAAATGACTCTAAATAACTTTAGGGCTACAGAACCCACAAAGTGACATAGAGAAACAAATCTCCCACTGAAGGCAGGCCATCAGGCAGACAGGAAGGGTTCATTGCAGCATGCTGGGAGCAGACCCCAGCCCTGCATGAGCCTGCAGTCTTAGCCTCAGGGTGGCCAAGACCAGCCATGGCTAGAGAAATTTCTGGAGAGTGAATCACCAGCAGCTGTGGCGATTTCCAGAATTATCAACTCATAAATGGCAAAGATAAAGTGAGAGGTCAGTGTGGACTTCAGGAATAGGGGATCTGGGCATGCAGTCTAGCCTTTGCCCCCAGAGGGAGAAGCAGCTGAGATGTGGGGGCTACAGCCATATGGCTGCTTCAGAGCTCCTGGCCTACAGATTGTAGGGGGACCAAGTAGCCATTCTGAGGGGTAATTGCTCTTGCTTTAACTTGCTTGGACATGGACCACTGTCTAGGGTGGAGGTCCTGGGGTGTGTGACCAGGTGCCAGAACCTATGGAGGCTTCCGAGAGGGCACCCAAACTAATAGCTCTGGCAGATGAGAAAACCCCAGCAATTTGGAACAAAGCTCTCCTCTCTGGAAGCAGAGTTCTACTGTGGCAAAAAGCTCAAAAGTCAAGTAAATGAATGGCAACATGAGTGAATAATAGGAAGCCAAGCAAGCATAGCAATCCAACTTCAGATTATTATTTTGGAGACACAAAGGATCAAAGCATGGAAGAAGAGGAAGACAATGAAGTCAGAACTCTTGTACCAAAAGCTTCCAAGAAAATTATGAACTTATTACAAGTCATAGAGGAGCTTAAGAAGTATTTTGAAAACCAAATAAGAGAAATGGAGGAAAAATTGGGAAGAGAAATGAGAATGATGCAATAAAATCATGAAAAGTGAGTCAACAACCTGACTGAAAAAAATAACATCTTAAAAAGTAGACTAAATCAAATGGCAAAAGAGGCTCAAAAAGCCGATGAGAAGAATGCCTTAACAAGCTGAAATTTGCCAGATGGAAAAGGAATTTCAAAAGTTCACTGAAGAGAATCATTCCTTCAGAATTAGATTGGAGCAAATGGAAGCTAGTGACTTTATGAGAAATCAAGACACTATTAAATAGATCCAAACAAATGAAAAAAATAGAAGGCAATGTGAAATATCTCATTGGGAAAACCACTGACTGGAAAAGAGATCCAGGAGAGACCATTTAAAAATTATTGGGCTACTTGAAAGCCATGATCAGAAAAAGAACCTAGAAATCATCCTCCAAGAAATTCTGGAGGAAAATTGCCCTGATGTTTTAGAACCAGAGGCCAAAATAGAGGTTGAATTAATCTACCAATCGCCTCTTTAAAAAATGCCAAAAAGAAAACTCCTAGGAATAATATAGTCAGGTTCTGGAGTTCCCACATCATGAAGAAAATATTACAAGCAGTAAAGAAGAAACAATTTGAAAATTGTTGAAACACAATCAGGATAACACAGGATCTGGCAACTTCTACATTGAGGGATCAAAGGGCTGGAATATGATATTCCGGAGGTCAAGGGAGCTAGAATTAAAACCAAGAATCACCTATCCAGAAAAATTAAGTATCATGTTTTGGGAAAATATGGTTATTCAATGAAATAGAGGACTTTCAAGCATTCTTGATGAAAAAAACAGAGCTGAATAAAAAATTTGACATTCATATACAAGAAATAAGAGAAGCATGAGAAGGTAAACAGGGAAAAGAAATAAAAAGGAACTTATCAAAGTGGAACTTTTTGGAAAAATGGCAATTGTAACTTCTCAGTATGAGAATAATTGAAGGGAATATAAATGTGTGTATATATATATGTATAGATGTGCACATATGTCTATATAGGAGGGTATGCATATGAAAACATTTGTGAGTGTGTGTATATATGTGTACAGGTATAAAAAGACAGAGGGCACAGGATCAATTGAATAGGAAGAGATGATACTTAAAAGGTGAAATTGAGAGGTGAAAGTGGAATATAATGAAAGGAGATGGGGAGAAACAGAACGGGGTAAATTATCTCATATAGAAGAGGTAAGGGAAAACTGTTGCAATGGAGGGTAAGAACAGGAAGGCAAAAGGGAATGGTCAACCTTACTCTCATTTAATTTGGCTTAGGGAAGGAATGACATACACACTAAATAGGGTATCTCACCCTACAGGAGAGTAGGGGGAAAGGGAATGAGAGGTGGGATGATGGAGCGGAGGGCAGGTTGAGGGAGAAGGAAGTTAGAAACACACACTTTTGAAAAGGGACAGGGTGAAAGTAGAGAATAGAACAAGTGGGGGGCAGGTATGGATGGAGGGAAATATAGTAAGTTTTTCACTATATATCCACTATGGAAATGTTTTGCATATCTACAAGTGTACAAACTCTATTGAATTGCCTATCTTTCCAGAAAGGGTGAGTGACAAGGGAGGAAGGGAAGGAATCCGGAGTCCAAAGGTTTAAAAGAAAATGTAAAAAAAAAAAAAATTAAAAATAAAGAAGACCTAGAGTGTTGTTTGAGATACAATGAAGTTCAATGACTTCTTCAGAGTCATACAACTAATAAGTACAAGAGCTGTCATTAGAAAATAAGTCTTTTTTGGTCTCAAGTTCAGGACTATACTCACTATGTTAGACTTCCTTTTTAAAATATTTTTAAAATATTATTTATTTTTAGTGTTCATCATTCATTTCCACAAGATTTTGAATTACAAATTTCTCCCCATCTTTCCCCTAACACTACCCCAATATAGAGAGCCTACTGAATACCCCTTCCCCCAATCTGTTCTCTCTTATATCTTCTCCTATCTCCTCCCTCAACTTTCTAATAGGGCAAAATGGATTTCTATACCCAAGTGTCTGTGTATCTTATTTCCCAGTTGCATGTAAAAAAAAATTTAAAAAAATTTTTTTAAACTTTGATTTCTACCTTCTTTCCCTTCTTCCCTCCTCACCCTCCTTGACTGGGAAGACAAGCAATTCAATATAGGCTGTAATGTGTAGTTACATAAAACTTTTCCAGAGTAGCTATATTGTTAAAGACTAACTATATTTCCCTCCCTCCTATCCAAGCCCCCACTTATTCTACCTTCTACTTTGACCCTGTCCCTTATCAAAAGTTTTTGCTTCTAACTACCCTTTCCCACAGTTTTCCCTACCTTCTATCATCCCCGCTCTTACACCTTTACCCCCCACTTTCCTGTAGGGTAAGATACCCAATTCAGTGTGTATGATATTCCCTCCTTAAGCCAAATTCAATGAGAGTAAGGATGACCTATTCCCTTTCACCTTCCTGCTCTTCTCTTCTACTGTAACAGTTTTCTCTTGCCTCTTTTATATGAGATAATTAACCCTATTCTATTTCTCCTTTACTCCTTCTGCCAATCTATTCTTCTCTCACCTCTTAATTTAATTTTTTAGATATCATCCCAGCATATTCAACTGATCCTGTGCCCTCTGTCCATGTATACATGTACACACATATACAAACACATATATATTTATACATACATACACCCTTCTATACACATATATTTGTGTGTGTGTGTGTATATTCCCTTCAAAACTATCCTCATGCTGAGAAAAAGTCTCATGAGTTACAATTATCATTTTTTTTCCATGCAGGAATGTAAATAGTTAAACTTTAAAAAGTTCCTTATGATTTCTTTTTCCTGTTTACCTTGTCATTCTTCTCTTGCTCCTTTTGTTTGAAGGTCAAATTTTCAGCTCTGGGTTTTTTTTTTTATCAAGAATGCTTGAAATTTCTCTATTTCATTGAATTACCATATTTCCCCCTGAAGCATTATACTCAGTTTTGCTGGGTAGGTGACTCTTGGTGTTAATCCTAAATCCTTTGGCATATGGAATATCATATTCCAAGCCCTTTGATCCTTTAATGTAGAATCTGCTAGATCTTGTGTTATCCTGATTGTGTTTCCACAACACTCAAAGTGTTTCTTCCTGAATGCTTGTAATATTTTCTCCTTGACTTGGGAACTCTGACATTTTGTTATAATATTCCTAGGAGTTTTTTGGGGAGGATCTTTTTCACGAGGCAATCTTTAAATTCTTTCAATTTCCATTTTGTCCTCTGGTTCTACAATATGACTCACTTTAAAAAAAGTATTTTTAGTTTATAACATTCAGTTCCACAAATTTATGAGTTCCAATTTTTCTCCCTCTCCTCTTTCCCCCTCCCTCCTCCCATGATGGGATGCAATCTGATATAGGTTCTCCATATACCTTCACATTAAACATTAATCAAGTTGTAAAGAAGAATTATAACCAATGGAGTGAAAAACAGGGAAGAAGAAACAAAATGAAATGAAGAAAAAGCAAGAGCAAGTATTTTGCTTCACTCTGCCTTCAGACTCTGTAATTCTTTCTTTGGATGTGGATAGCCTTTTCCATCATGAGTCCATTGGAATTGTCTGATAATCTTGTATTTCTGAGAAGAGCCCAGTCTATCAAAGTTAGTCATCACAGATACCATGTGTCTGTAATTGTGTATAATGGTCTCCTGGTTCTTCTCTCCTCACTCAGAATCAATTTATATCAGATAATCCAGGCTATTATGAAATCTGCCTGCTCATCTTTTCTTATAGCACAATAACATTCCAGTACATTCATATACCATAACTTGTTTATCCATTCCCCAATTGATAGGCATCCCCTTGATTTCCAATTCTTTGTCACCACAAAAAGAGCTGCTATAAATATTTTTGTAAATACAGGTCCTTTTCCCATTTGTATGATCTCTTTGGGATACAGTCCTAGAAGTGTCATTGCCTTCGCTCACTTCTTAAACAGCTCTGGGTGTTGCCTCATCAAAGTGAGAACTCAGAAAGACTTTAGTTTAAAAAGGCCAACGTCTCTTTCACTGCATATTGGGCCATCTCCAGTCATCCTGATCTATATTTGGCCACTGGACCTAAATGGTTCCAGAGGAGAAAGTGAGGCTGGTGACTTTGCACAGTCCTCCCTCACTTAAGTTCAATTCTCTTGCAAGCCAGGGCATCATCTTGATGCTATGGTCCCCTTTGAGAATGAAAAATAAACCACACAAGCACAACAAAGTCATATTCTTTTCACACCTCCCATAGCCCTGAGCTCAAACAGGTATGTTTTTTATTTTTGTTGGTTTTTTTTTTTAGTTTTTTTTTTTTGGGGGGGGGGGAGCGGTAAATCTGTATGCTGACTCCAGGTGCTATATACACATAGGAGTATGACATAGAATGTCCTTCAAAAAATCACTTAAAAAAAAGAAAAAACTCTCAAAACACTTATGACATAAAACTTTCCTTCACATAACTTACTCACTACATTCTTACGATTTGCTTTTCTGTGGTCATGTGATATATCAAAGCACAGATTGTAAAATTTCCATTTCACTAAAATACAGAGAAACATCAATTTGACCTAGTATTTCCACACCTTCCCCCAGGGAGTAGAAGTTATAAAAATAAGTTAAATAATACATTGTGAGACTATAACTCAACAAAAGCAGCTTTATGATCAGAGAAAACAGAAAGTTCTGATGCACCCTACTCCCACTCTGCCTCTGCTCAGCAAGGAAGTTAAGAGTAAAGTAATCCCTAGTCTATCTCAATATTGCCCTAGTCCCAATCTTCCCAAATCCCAAACCTGACACATTTATTATCATTGTTCTGATCTTCTACTGCTCCATATGCCTTTCTTAAGATCTCATTTGAGATCTCCACAGGTCCCTGGGATTAATGGGACCTGACTGATAATTTCTTTCAATGTCCAACTTGCCATGCAATGGGATTCATTACTGATAGGTATCACAGCCATGGCTAGCAAATGGCTATTTCTACTGTCTCTCAAGACTCCCTAGGTTCAGAAGCCTCTTAAATCTCAACCACATGGGGAAAAAATAATGCCAGATATCTCTTCAAGAATCAAGAGAAGATTAAACTTGAGAGTGTTGAGAAAAAAAATACATATATATATATATATATATATATATGTACAGATACATATTGCATAGGAGTTATATGAATCTAACTATAAAACAGATTTGAATACATAAAAAACAAGTAATAGGTGAGGCAATAATTGCCATTGTGAGTCCCTTCCAATATGATATAAATATGGATATTGTCTAAATTAATTTACAGATTTAGTGTCATGCCAATTAGGCTACCAAGGAGTTATTTTACATATCTAAAATAATACAGTTTATATGGAGGAGCAAAAGGTAAAGGATTTCAAGGGAAATAATGGAGGAAAGTAACAATAAATGGAGCTTAGCAGTGCCATATGTCAAGGTATACCACAAAGTAGTAATCATTAAAATAATTTGGGGCTGGTTAAAGTAATAGAAGAGTTGATTAGCAGGAGACATTAAGTAAATAAAATCTATAAGCTATAGAACATAGCAATAGAGGACATTACCTTCAGGGGAAAGGACTTTTTATTTGTTAAAAAATGCTGAGAAAATACTCTGGCACTAATTTAGAATAACTAATATCATATATCACAATAAAGCCCATATGAATGCATGGGTTTATTATGAAAGGAAATCAACTATCTTTTTAAAAAGAAATATCTTTTATAACTATGGTTAGAAGGAATATCCTTATATAAACAAGTAAAAGAGATGTTCATAAAGATTTAAAAATAATTTTGATTATATGAAATTGAAAAACCTATTCATGAGACAAATAAATGCAATTAGAAGAGAGCTGGGGAATCAGAATGGATAGAAAATTGAACTTAAAGGCAATATTAGAATTATAATCCCACTTCATAATTATAACAATGCTAACAATTATTATAGAACTCTTTAAGGCATGCAAATCAATTTACAAATTTGATCTCATTCTATCTTAATAATAACCCTTAGTAGTAGGTGATATTATTTACATTTTACAGATGAGGAAACTGAGACAGAACAATGTTAAATGATTTTTCCTAAGTCATACACTAGTGAGCATCTGAGGAGGAAATTCAACTTGAGTCCTCCTGACTCCAGGTCTAGCACTCATTGTGCCACCTGTCCTTTTTGTTGTTGGGTTTTGTTTTTTGCGAGGGAGAAGGCAAGGCAATTGGAGTTAAATTACTTGCCCAAGGTCGCACAAATAGCTAAGTCCCAAGTGTCTGCAGTCAAATTTGAACTGAGGTCCTCCTGACTTCAGGGACAGTGGTCTTTACACTGTACCACCTAAGCTGCCCCACCTGTCATTTTTTATACTGGTCGTTTGACGTCAAGCTACTGTCTAAAGCAGTAAAGTACAAATTAGGGGCTAATCTGCATTGGTAGAAGTAATTCTCTTATTTTGGAGCTCTCTATAATCAATGAATTTGGAGATCTAGTCTTTATCTGCATGTTGGAATAAAAAAAAATACTTGGGGATCAAGAGTAAGTCTTGAAAACAAATTTCTGGTAAAAATAAAATATTTAAAATATATAAAGAATCTATTTATAAATTCATGTATAAATATATAAGAATAAAATCAAGTAATAGTTCTCAAGCAAATAAATGCAATTTATTAGGAATCATTTGGGGGATAAAAGTGTTCCAAGTTATGAACAGTAAGAAAAATGCAAATCCCAACTTTGAAGTTCTTGCTCACACCCATCATAGCTCTAAAGAAGACAAAAGAGGAAAAGAACAATGGTTGGAGACACTGTGATTGAACAGGGACTCTAGTGCATTGTTAGGATTGTGAGTTTGTTGAACTATTTTGAAATAAAACCCCAAAGTCATAAAAATATGTATACCCTTTGTCCATCCAATGCTAATATTAGACAAGTAACCTCAGGAGGTCAGAGACAACAGGAAAACTATCTACATGAATAAAATAATTTATAGCAACATCGTTGTGGCAAAGAACTGAAAACAAGGTAGATGATCATCCTAACCACATATCTCAAAAGACTGATCATGTCTACCTTTTACCTCTTGATAGAGGACTGAAGGACTAGAGTTACAGAACCAGACATGATGCATCCTGACACCAAGCTAGTATTTTGATTTATTGTGTTTGACTATGCATATTTATTATCGTTAGGAAATTCTATTTGGACTGAAATGACATATTCATTATCATTCATGCCAAATTCAATCATCTAATAAAACACCCATCCTTCTTATACAGATGTTAGTTATATCTTTGTGTCATGAATACCATTGGCTCATGCATATGTACACATATAATATTTATAGATATATGTATATGCATGGGTAGCTAGTTGGCACAATGAATAGAATATCAAGCTTAATGTCAGGAGGGCTTGAATTAAAATCCAAACTCAGACACTAGCTGTGTGACCCTAGGCAAGTCACTTAACCCTTTTTGCTTCAGTTTCCTCGTCTATAAAATGAAGTAGAAACGTCCAGTATCTGCCAAGAAAACCCAAATGGGGTCATGTAGCGTCAGACATGACTGAAACAACTGGACAGCAATAATAAAAAAAACATGCATTGCATATATGCATATACATAGGTATATATTTTATAAATCTGTTCTCTACTACCTAATCCTTTCCCATTAATCAAATTAAAAAATAAAATAAACCAAGCCTTCAGTACTTATATGTATAATCTGGCAAAAAAAAATGCATTTCCCCTACCGCATTTTAAACTCATAACTTTTCTGGCTTGAAGTGAATGGCATGTTTTATCTCTGTGGCTTTGAATTTATGGTTGAATATTGCACTGATCAGAGTTCTAAATCTTTCAGAGTTTTTTAAAACATTATTATTGTATAACTTGTTTTATTTTTACATACTTCACCTGAATCAGTTGATAGAGGTCTTCTCAGTGTCCTTTAAATTATTCATATATCTCATTTCATAACATATGGTAATATTCCATTAAAATTTGCTTTAGCATTCCCCAGTAGATGTATATGCAATTATTTTCCACAATATGGTTTTCATAGAAAGAGTTGGTAAAATATATTTTTACATGTAAGTTCCTTTCTTCTTCCTTTGTGTTTTTTTTTCCCCAGCTATAGCTCTATAAGTATAGTTGGGTCAAAGACTGATTACTAACATTATGGGAATAATTCCTATTTGCTTTACAGACTGACTGGAAAATTTTGAGCTCTACCAATTGTGTACTAATGAACCCATTTTCCAGTATGAAGAGCAATATTTATCATTTTCCTCTTATGTCATATTTGCATATCTGATTGGTCTGAGTTATTACCTCAAGACTATTTTAATTTCAATGTTCCAAAAATTCATTCTCCAGAGTATTTTTGTATGTGTGTTGTTAGCTTGGATTTCATCAAATGAAAGCTACCTACTTCTATTGTTTTCTGATTTATCTATTTAGAAATAGCTTTTAGTTTTATAAATTTGAATCAATTTGAAATGTTAAACAATATCATATCTTGAATATAAGACTCAGAGGAATTGGCTGTAATGATTTTCCCACCCATGTCCCTTCTAATTTTAAGCATTTTGTTATATCCAATAGTTTTCTATTTAGAATCCCTGCCTCAAGTCTCCCCAGTCTAATCTATCCTCCACATAGCTAGAAGAGTAATTTTCCTAAGCAGCATGTATGACCATGTCATCCTACTCTTATTAAACTACCATAGCTCCTTTATATTTCTAGGATCAAATGTAAACTCTTCTGTTTAGTTCTTAAGACCCTTTATAAATTGGATTCTTCTGATCTTTTCAGTATTGATACACATTTCTCCCCCTGAACTAGTTCCATCAAACTAGGATACTTCCTTTGTCTTACACATTAAACTGTATTTCCCATCTCTATACCTATTCCTAGTACATTTGTGTGTGATGGCAAGATCAAGAATATGATCATCTTTTGCATAGTTGAGGTGCAGTGAAGGCATAGCTCATGGGAAATGAACAGGTTTATGAAATTAATGATTACGGTGTTTGAGGTGTCCATATGTATGTTGAAGTGAACTGCAATAAGGGCAGAAGTTGAGGAGGAGAATAAGATTATGATCTATATACTGAACTCATATTGTCATCTAGCCTATTTTATATTTTGTACAAGAATGGAATGATAATTTTTATCAAATGTTTAATGAATATGTAAGTGACCTGTATCTACAACATTCCCTTGACCCACCAAGTCAGTATCCCTATCGCAAAACAAAAGAATCTTAGCCTGGCGTGACCTGCTACTGATGGAGTCATGCTGGTTCTTCATAATCACTGCTGATTTTCTTGGTGTTCTTTAATCATCTTTTTAATGGTCTTTTCTAGAATTTTCTCAGCAATGAAACTCAAGTTCACTACCTATAGTTTGCAAATTTAATCACCACCTCCACCTTAAAAAATCAGAACATTTGCCCTTCTCCAGTAATTTATTACCGTTCATGCAATGATCACAGAACTATCACTGATAGTGATTTAGTAATCACATTGACAGTGTTTTAAACACTAAATCATATAGCTTATTTAGGTATTCTTTCATCAAAACAGGTTGTTCAGTTGCATAAAGACTATACTACAAATAACATAACTAAAAAACATTAAAAATAAAATACATTATTTATTAAAATTTTAAAATGATGATTACATGAAATGTTCCCTGCAAATACAACCTTTCACACTCATTTTATTCTCCCCTCTTCTTAACGAGGATATATCTTCTATGCTATAGGAAAGGGAAGAAACTATTTCTACTAATGAAAATTGGCACCTTCTCTGAAATTTATTATCTTACAGAATTCCTTGACCACTCAGAGCATGTGTGACTTATTCAGAAATACATAAACAGCATGTAGCAGATATGGAGTTTGAACCTAGGCTTTTGGGCTTTACAGCTAGCTCTCTTTCAACCACACTAAGTTCCTCTTCTGTAATATAATAGAATTAAATGGGGAAATAGAATTTGTTTTAGAGAGTATTGTTATAAATATTAAATTTTTAGAAATGCATCTATTCCATATATGAAAATGTGCTTCTAGTATGTATTATTAATATAATAGTATGCTCCATCACTGTATAAATACCTTTAAAATTGTATTATTCTAATATGAATTTCCTATGTCAAAAGATTTTGTACATTTTTTGCCAAATGTATTAAGAAGAAAATTACTACAGAAGAAACTATTGATTAAAAAATGTCCCATATTATGTTTGGCTGGATAATGCTGAAGAATTGGCCCAGTTCCAAATAACAGTTATCCCAGTGGGGAAGACTATAACTTGTAGCTACAATAATATCTCTATAGGCGTGATAAATTTGTCTGTGATTGGACCAAGTGGGATTTCATGGTCTACAGCATTATGAATTTATCAGATCTTTTAAATTGTTTCAAGCAAAATGACTGCATCATATTGTTCATGTCATTTGGATAAGAAAATCAAAACAAAAGGATCTAAAATTAGATTGCATACTAACTATGGGCAATTGGTCTTTGTCCAGAATCATTTTCCTATATGTTGATAGATTTTCTTTTGCCATAAAATTCACAACTCATTTGTGCCTAGTCACAGCTCATTAACCATCTGTCCCTCCATTATCCAAATTTTTTGGAAATGTATGCCATTTTAATATTTTTTTGTAAATAATTTATTTTAAATGTAACAAGGAAACATGTGGCACTTTGTCAACAAGCCACATGAAATATATCATATTTTAATTGTCATCTAAAATATAAAATGTTGATGGATAATTTTTTAAAACTAATTAGTTCAGTGCTTGAAGAAAAAAAAAACACAGAAACCAATATTCTTTGTATATAAATGAGGTACATTCATACAAATTTTAATTCATATCCGCTAATGACGATTTCCCAGATCATGTTATTTGCAACACATAACAGTATGGGTTATATTGTAAAATTACTTCCTCTTTCTACTTTATTTATTCAGGACAGGAATTTAATCACCTTTCAAAAAAGATAGCTCGTATAGTACTTCTCAATAGGGAACAAAACAAAACAAAACATGAAGCTCTCAATACTTGCCCAATAATATTTCCTTAAGAGACCTGATCCTTTGGGATATTTCCTTCTTGGAAAGAACCTTTTTTTACCCTATTGTTAAGACTTTGTTTCAAAGGTAATTCATTTATGATAGATTGGTACAGAGAGATTTGCCTCTTTCTCTGTTAATTTAATCAACAAAATTAGTTAACTAACTATTTTGATGTTTGTCTTCTTCAATAGAATACATACAAATTGGAAGCAGGGATTATTTCATTCTTTATTACTTGCATTCCCAGAACTTAGGACAGTGTCTAGCAAATAATGGGTACTTCATAAATAATTATAGACTGATTTATTGCTATCAGAAAATAAGGAATATTTTTAAAGAATTCTTAGTATTTTATTTTTTGGCAATCACAAGCAAAACAATTTTTAACATTTGCTTTTAAAATGCTCTTCAAAATTCTCTTCTTTCCTCCACTTTCAACACCCTCATTGAGAAGGTAAACAATGTTATACAGGTTATACATGCATAGGCATGCTATGAAAGAAAATAACAGACCAAAAAAACTCAAGAAAAAAAAAGGAAATTTAAAGAAAGTATGTTTCAATCTTCATTCAGACACCATCAGTTCTTTGTCTGGTAATGGATAGCATATTTCATCATAAGCCCTTCAGAGTTTCCTTGGATCATCGTATTGCTGAGAATAAGTGTCGTTCACAGCTGATCAAAAATATTGTTGTTACTTTGTACACAGTACATTTCACTTTTCATCAGTTCATGTAAGTCTTTCCCAGTTTTTCTGAGAGCATCCTTCATATGATTGCTAGATATATTTTCCTCCATCTTCTTTCCCTCTCCCCTGTTTATTTTATTCTTTCTCTCCTTACACCCTCTCCTTCCTCAGAAGTGTTTTGCTTCTGACTACCACCTCCAAAATTTACCCTCCCTTCTATCACCCACCCCTTTTGTTATCCCTTTCCTCTCCTACTTTTTTTATTGGGTCA